>NW_006400172.1:187122-254878 GCF_000299155.1 Elephantulus edwardii
TATTTTTAGAAAAAAATACAAATTTTGGAGGAGGAAGAAAGTTGCACAGGAAACTTTGGACTCTTTAAAAATAATGGAAGGTGTCAAATTATTTTGTAAATCAGGTCCTCCAAAGCATAAGAAACCTCCAAACCCACCATAACTCTGCAAATTGTTTTTAAATCTACTAATTAGTTCAAAAGAGCTATAAACAAAATGAAGAATGGATTTAATATCTTTTTGTCAGATTTACTCTACAGTCCCAAATAATTTTCCTCTCTAGTGGGTAGTCTGCTGATTCTCAATTGCATTTTCATTCCATTCTGGAGCTGATCTAACTCAATACCTAGAAGGGAGTGGGGGGGAAAATAATGACATTTTTCCAGCTGCTGCCTTTGTCTACAAAGCTGACAGAGTTGGAGCTCAGTCCCCCATGCATTATACCCAGTATAAGTTGTGGGTATGTGTGCAGAGAAGAGGTGGGGAGTGTGTGTGTACCGAGGACTGGCTGCCCTTCCCCTGTGGTAGACTGAACCACCGCTGAGACAGCATCTGTGGCCTTCTCTCTTCTCTAGTTTATGCAGGAAAACCAGCTGCTGCTCCTCAGGAATGGATATGATTTAAAAGGAGCTTAGTGCATATGGAACATGTCACACTAATAGCTCATAAGCCAGAATTGTTTGGTGTTCATTAGAGCACCACCCCCATCTTTTCCAAATAAAGACAAGAGAGCCTTTAGATGAGGCAGAGAAGAAAATTTGTAAAACTTATTATTTCACTCTCCACTTATTTCCAATAAAAGCTTTTCACTTTATTCATCTTCATTGATTATGTAGTTGAATGAGCCAGACTCCGATTTTCTGAACTGATCTGCACTGCTGAGCTTGTGAACTTGTAACTCAGTGTTGGGAAATTTTCCCACTGGGCCCTCATGCATATGCAGATGAACAAAGATACATTTTAGGATCAAGTTAGGCTATGCTCTGTAGAGGTGATTAAAAGGTGACTGTGAGCTAGGTGTTCAAAGGAGTCTCCATGCCAGGGCAAACAGACCTACAGATACACCAGCATCTCTGTTAGAAGCTATTGGTGGTCATTGGCTGCCTTTGTTGTTGCTATTTTTATGTGCTGTTAAGTCATAGCAACTGTATGTACCTAAATCCTGCTCTATCCTGTGCCAACCTTATTGTCTCTGACACACCTACCCCCATTACCCCAGTCACTGAATCAATCCATCTCATCGAGGGTCTTCCTCTCTTGCACCCTCCACCCTCTCAAGCATGATGTCTTTCTCCAAGGACTGGTCCCTCCTTACAACATGTCCAAAGTATGTCAGATGAAGCTTCAGAATCCTTGCCTCCAAGAAGCAGCCTGGTTTCACCCTCTCTAGGATGAACTTGTTTGTTCTTCTAGCAGTTTATAAATATATTTCATAGATATATATTTAGAAACATTTATTAAGGTCTGATGAGTTCCTGGGTGGCGTAAATGGTAATCTTTTGACTGTTGGCCAAAATGTTGGCACTTTGAACCTACTGAGTGGCACCTCCAGAGACAGTTTTAACAATCTGCTCCTGGAAGAGAACAGTCTTAAGAATCCTATGAAGAGTTCTACTCTGCAAGGCATGGGGCTGCTATGAGTCACAATGGACTTGATAGCAACTAGCAACAGCAATAGCCTGAAGGAAGTGAAAAATAAACAAACCACTGTCTTCAGTAGAACTATGGAAGGGGTCATTACATTTTTTTTCACTCTCATTATGTTAATAGACAGAATTAGATTAAAATTTCTTATAAAATGGCATTCTTTAACCTAGATACCACTCCTATGAGATAAACAATGCATACATCATTTCTTATATTTCATGATGGTTTTAAAATCCAAGTTTTAAAGAATCATACATTTTTTCAAAGTGATGAAGATGGTGGGAGGCACTTTCTGACTCTGAGTAAGGCCGAGGTTCTGTTCTAACTCTCCATCCAAACCTGCTAAGCCTTGACATTCATCATATCAATTTATAAAATTCTTTCATGGACATTGTCAACAACTTCATAGTACTCTATTCAGCGTGCAGTGCCAGATGTTTGTTGTCATGTAAAGAAATGCTCAAAATCCCTAGCAATAAGAAAGATCCAAATTAAAGCTACAATAAGATACCATCTTAGCCCAATAGCAGTGGCAAAGCAGGGCAGCAAGTAATAAATATTGGAGAGGATGTGGAGAGATAGAAACTCTTATACACTCTTGGTGGGATTGAAAAATGGTACAACCACTCTGGAAGGTAGTTTGACATTTCCTCAAAAAGCTAGATATAGAAATTCCATGTGACCAATATATTCCGCTGCTTGTAATATACCCTGAGAAAAAGAGAACTGGGGCACAGAGACTTGTACACTGATGTTCATAGTAACATTATTCATGTTTACAAGAACATGGAAACAGCCCAAATGCCTAATCACAATGGAATGGATTAAGAAATTATGGTACATTCACACGGCAGCAGCAATGATTTTGTAAATGACTACCTGGGAGAAACTGGAGAGCATTATGTTACGTGCACTAACTCAGTACCATAAGGACAAATATTGCATAAGGCTATTATTGTATAACAAGGATCCATGGTGGAGAGGAGGGAACAGAGAGGTAAGGATAAGGGGTTTAAGCATAGAATCACATAATTTGATGGGTAGAGGAAGAGGTGGGTTAAGGAAAGAGGAAAGAACTGGTGGGGAAAACAATGTATATGAACTTTGTAAGTAAACCAGTATAAAATAAAAATTTTATAAAAAGAGAAATATCTGTTGTCACAGAATACACATAATCTGATGATGATAAAAAAATACTACATCAGCCTAACACTTTTAAAACATCAATGAGATTTAAGACAACAATCAATGAGTTTTAAAACAGCAATGAGTGAGAATTTATTTCTTACTCTTTGAGCATTTTATCAGGAGAACCCAGTCCCTAGCAAGGACATTATTCTCAGAAAAGTTGAAAATCAGTGAGAAGAAGCAAGACTCCCAACCAGATGAATTGATATGGTTCTAATGCACCAGCTATTCTATGGGAGAAAGATAGGCGATATTCTCCCATGCAGTTCACAGCCTCTGAAAACCTGCTGGAGGGTCAGTTATGGGTGAGTTCCAAGGCATTGGTTCTTAACAATACAAGATAGACTGACACAATGATTCCAACAATGAACTTAAAGACAGCAGAGATTGTGAGAACAGAACAGGATCAGGAGAGTTTCCTTCTTCTGTGCATAGGATTGCTATGATTTCTATTCAACTAGCTAGCACATAACATCATCAACATTAATAAAATAACTTTCATAATAATATCTGCTTCTAGGGGTTTATTGCAAAGATTTTCACATAATCCTGTGCATCAAGATCCTTTAGCCACAATTTATTGAATCTTGCATTTCTTTTACTGTAGTGGGGAGAAGGGAAACCACTTTGGGAAGAGATTTTGATGCCTCCTGCTTACTAGACCTCAGAGGAAAAAAGTTTTTTCTTTAAGGTATATGGTTAGGTCAGCAAAAAGGTTAATGAAGTTGCTGTCAGGAATGGTGCCTTTTAAAATCCGACATGGATTCTAGAGTCAAGGCAAGATTTGAAAATAGAATTAAATCTACACTTTCAGACTTCTCGTAACAGGTTATCTTTTCATTTTATAAATGGCATCTTTTGATTCCAACCCCTGGAAAACCAATTATCCACAACAGCATACAGACAAGTTATATGATTTCTATCTAAAGCCCTAAGTCCCTAGAATATTAGGGAATATTATTTAAGTATTTTCTGTAAGGCAACTTAAATGTTTAATGAAACTATTTTTTTTTAAATTCCTACGAACATCTTTGGGTCATCTTTAATTCACAGACTAGTTTAAAAAACAGAATGGTGATTTTTGTTTTCCCTGCCATGAAGTTTCCATTTTTATACAAAACTGCTTATTGAGGGCCTCAAAACAGTTTGAAAAATTGCCAGTCCAATTCTGTAGTTTAGAATAAGTCAGAAAATCAGATGAAACTTCCATCGAAAGTGGACACCAGAAATGCTGTATTTAATCTTCCGCAATTATACGGTTAGTTGAGTAAGGTTAGATTGTGAAAGAGGAGAAAAAAATTTCTTGCTAAGTAAATTTCATTTTAGCCAAGCAGAACATCTTACTCAGAAATCTCTAGTCTCAGAAATTAGTACTTTGTGCTGAGTCACATCTCTCCATCTATGGAACCACAAGTGACATCACAAGTTCCCTGTCAATCAAGAGCTGATTTAATCTGATAGGGCTCAGTCAAGAGACCTGAAACTCTCCACAATAGAAGGAAGATGAGAGTTGTGAATAAATATAGAATCAATAGAGGCATAGAAGTTTCTTAGAAACCTCAGCTCCTACAAAGAAGAGAAGCATTGATACCATTTTTTAATTGTTCCTCCATAGACAGCTGTCACCATCAACCTAGAATAATTTTGGAGATAGCACACTCTGAAGTCTTCTGATATTCATTTTTGCAGAATATTTTTGTTGTATAATAGGTTTTTTCATTTCAATTTTATTATAAAATATTTAGTGGGGTTTGTGTAAGATTTATAACATTTTATAGCTGCCACAATTATCTAGTCCTAGAATATTTTTAAATTTTTTAAAAATTTTACATATCTCTCATAGATATTTTACAAAATTTATAAATTTGAAATCAGATACAAATATTAATTAAGAGTAGATCACAAAAAATTATGGCTAAGCTTGAGGAAAATTGGAATCCCAGAACACTTTATTGTGCTTAGGCAAAACCTATACTTGGACCAGAAAGCAGTCCTCAGAACAGAGCAGGGAAACACTGCATGGTCCAAAATCAGGAAGGGAGTGTGTCAAGGATGTATCCTGTCTCCATACGTTTTCAATCTATATGCAGAACAGATCATTCAGGAAGCATGAGGATGCTTTCGGGCTTGGTGTGGAAAAATGTAGCATCAGGATTGGAGGAAGACTAATCAACAACCTGTGATATGCAAATAGCACAATCTTGCTTGCTGAAACTAAGGATGACCTGAAGCACTTGCTGCAGAAAGGTAAGGACTGTAGTCTTAGATATGGACTGAAGTTCAACATTAAGAAGACAAAGATTATCACTACTGGTCCAACTGGCAGCACCATGATAGATGGAGAAGAACTGGAGGTTGTGAGCAGTTACAGCTCTTTGGGCTCCACAATCAACTCTCTTGACACCAGCAGTCAGGAAATCAAAAGATGAACTGCACTGGGAAAATCTGCTGTCAGCGACCTCTCCAGAGGACTGAAAAGCAACGATGTTAGTCTAGAGACTAAGATGCACCTAATCCAGGCCATGGTTTTCACAATTACTTTGTATGCATCAGAAAGCTGGGCAATGACTAAGGATGACAGAAGAAGAATCAATGCCTTCGAGTTGTAGTACTGGAGAAGAGTCATTAACATGGACCACCAAAAAACCAAATAAGTCTGTCTTGGAGAGAGTGAAACCAAGTTTCTCCTTGGCTAGCATTTTGAAGCTCAGTCTCACACACTTTGGGCATGTGACTAGGAGGGACCAGTCCTTGGAAAAGCACAGCATGCTCCAAAGGGTGGAGGAACAGTGCAGGAGAGTAAGACCCTAATGAGATGGATTGATACAGTAACTGGGACAATAGGGATTGGTATGTCAGAATCAGCGAAACTGGCTTTGGACAGGGCAGTCTTCAGAGCTTCTGTACATAGGGTCACTACTGGTTATAGATTACTTGACAGCACATGATAACAGCAACAACAACAATGAATTAAGAAACAAAAGTGATTCATAAATGACAACAAATATTTTGGTTGTATTCCACCAGTTTTTACATTATTTTAAGGATTACAAAGTACTTTTACATACTTTATCCCATTCATTCTTTAATATATTGATAACACTGTCAGTGATATATTGTTTAAATAGTTCTGAACAAATAAACAATAACAACTCCTTCCACCTACAATCTGTAGTGTATAACATTTTTAAAAGTGTAAATCCTCCCACCATGGCAAATTTTAAAGTGTGAAAATACCAATTGATGATTAACAAACAGGCTCACAAGAATCAATGAATAAATATCAGTTCTCACTGAGGTAGTAGTCTAGATCATATTTATTGCCTTGTACATATTACTGTTCATAATCCTCTCTCCAGAACTCTGGCAATGTACACAACCCTGCTTGCTGAAACTGAAGAGGACCTGAAGTGCCTGCTGCAGAGTGTCAAGGACTGCATCCTACAATATGGATTGAGGCTCAATGTCAAGAAGACAAAGATTCTCACCACTGGACCAGCTAGTAGCATCAGGATGGATGGTGAAGAGATTGAGATTGTACACAGCTTTAGTTTGCTTGGCTCCACAGTCAACACTCTTGGCACCAGTAGCCAGGAAATTAAAAGGCGCATTGCCATGGGAAAGTCTGCTGTTAGGGACCTCTCCAAAGAACTGAAGAGCAATGGTGTCACTCTGGAGACTAAGGTGTGTTTGATACAGACCATGGTCTTCACGATCACTTGTTATGCATCAGAGAGTTGGACAATGACCAAGGAGTATAGAAGGAGAATTGATACCTTTGAGCTGTGGTGCTGAAGAAGAGTATTGAGAATACCATGGACTGCTAGGAAAACAAACAGATTCATCCTGGAAAGGGTTAAACCGGGTGGCTCCTTGGAGGCAAGGATTCTGAGACTCCGTCTAACATACTTTGGACATGCTGTGAGGAGAGACCGGTCCTTGGAGGAACACATCATCATGCTTGGGAGGGTGGAGGGACGGCGCAGGAGGGGAAGGCCCTCTATGAGGTGGATTGATTCAGTGACTGGGATAATTGGGATGGGAGTGTCAGAGACAGTGCAATTGGCACAGGACAGAGCAGAGTATAGGGCTGTTGTACATAGGGTCGCTATGAGTCGCAAGTGACTCGACGGCACTTAACAACAACAACAACAACCTCCAATCCTGATGCCACATTTCTCCTTATAGACTTCAACCCCCCGAATAATATGTTCTGGATATAGATTGAAAAGATCAGGAGATAGGACACATCCTCCATACACACCCTTTCCAATTTTGAACCCTGCAGTGTTTCCATGCTCTGTTCTCACAACTGCCTCCTGGTTGAAGTATAAGTTTTGCATACGCACAATCAAGTTTTGGGATTTCCATTCTTCTCAGAGGCAGCCACAGTTTGTTGTTATCCACACAGTCAAATGCCTTTGCGTAGTCAAGAAACTCAAATAGGCATTCCTCTTGTATTCTCTGATTTCACCCAAGATGCATCTGACATTAGCTATAATATTCTTAGTGACACAACCTCTTCTAAATCCAGCTTGTACTTCAGGCAGTTCTCTGTCGATGTGCAGTGAAAGTTATTTTTGGATAATCTTCAGCAGAATCTTGCTTGCATATAATATCAATGATATTGTTCGATAATTTCCACACTTTGTCGGATTGCCTTTCTTTGGAATGGGAACAAACATAGATCTATAATCAGTAGATCAGATGGTTGTCCTCCAGATTTCTTGGCTCAGCGTGGTGAGCACATCCAGGGCCACATCTTTTGTTGAAATATGTCGATCAGTAGGCCTTTAATTTTGATACTGTAAATAAATTGAAATTTCTGAGAATTTTAGAGAGAGTAAATTATACATAATATACTGTCTTTTGTTTAACTTCTTTAATTTGACTTAATTCTTTTTAAATTCATGCGTGTCATTGCATGTATCTGTTATCCTTCTTAATCTAGTGTACGGATATATCACAATGTATGTTTGCATGTACATATACATTAGCCTGTGGAAGGAGGTTTGAAAGTTTGACATTTTTTTTATGTCACATCTTCTTAGTTTTAAAATGTTTTTAGTCATGCACATATTTCTCTTTGCGGCATAACCTCTTAGGAAATAAGTAGGAGTGGAATGGCTGGATCCTGTGGTAATTGTATTCTTAATTTACTTTGTAAGGAACCAAAACTGTATTCAAAATGGCCATGTCAGTATACACTCCATCTAGAATTTATCAGGGAGTCAGTTTCTAAAAATCTTTGTCAAAACATGAATGTTCAGTCTTCCAAATTGCAGACAATTTCATAGATGTGAAATAGTACCTTAATATGTTGCTAATTTACATTTCTTAAAGGACTTATGATAATAAGTATGTGCTTATTTGCAACTCAGATCTCTTCTTTGAAGAAGTCTGATTAGTACATAGATTTTAACCGAAATAGCAATTGTTTCAATCTATCAGCCTTCCTATAGGAAAAAATTTAGATTATTTTTTCTTGTTAAGATTTATAGCATTGGAAACCTTATGGAGCACTTCTAACCAACCTACATGGTTGCTATGAGTCAGAATCAATTCAACATTAGTGGGTGGATTATAAGGCTTTTGGTAAACAGTATATTCAAATATTTTACCCATTTTAAATTGGGTTGCTTTCTTAATATTGAGTTTGAGAGTTCTTTATTTATAGTTGATAAAATCCTTTGTGAGACATGACTTGACAATTTTTCCTCTCAAGTCTCTAGTTTTCCTTTTTGTTCTCTTCACAGCCGGTTACACAAAGCAGACATTTTTAATTTTGATGAAGTCTAGTATATACTTTTTTATATATATGATGCTTTTAGTGCTAGATCTAAGGAGTCTTTGCCAGAACTAGGTCACAAAGTTTTTCTGGTATTTTTATCTAGCTTTTACATTTATATGTATGAAATATTTGGAATGGCCATCTTATGGTATGAAGTTTTCTAAGTGCATTATATTGCACCGAAATAATCAATAGTTCCAACACCATGTGTTAAAAGCTATCTTTTTATTTTATGTATTATGTTTATTTTCTTTCCTATTAATTTGCTTTAATCTTCCTATAAAATCAGTTGTCTCTTCATATATCATTCTATTTACAGATCCTCACCCCCCCATTGGAATATTTGTCTATTTGATGAAATACATCATGTTACTAAAGGTAGAGGGACAAACAAAAGAAAGATTGAATAGTACCTAAACGTAACAAAAACATGAACATTTCCCCCAGCTGGGGAAAGTGGATGGTCATAGAAAAGAAGATCGAAAACAAGATAGATTGACTCAAGGCTGTAATAATGCCTCAAGCATCTAGAAGATCTTGAGGATAGCAAGGCAGATGTTTCCCTTATGCTATTCATAGGGTCAGTATGAATTGTAGTGAACTCAACAGCACATAAAAAGCTACTAAGACTTTGAAATATGTTTTTAAACCAGGAGAAAATGTTTCTCTAAGTTTCTTCTTTTGAAGATTATTTTGATTATCTATGAACAAACCACCCTGAAGATTCCAAATCATGTGTGGAAATTGTTTTGGCTAATGTGCATCTTTTTAATTTCTCTATGAATTATAGAATTATCTTCTTGGAATCTCAAATATGCCTTTTCTGGGATGACAAGAAACTCTGCTGCAATTTCAAAGGCTTGTGGTTCGAGGCCTCCAGCAACTCCACTGGAGGAGGATGAAAACCAGCTGGGAAGGTCAACTATAGGCTGATTCCAACTATAAGGTATGCAACAACAACGTAATGGCTCTAGGGACCTCTGGTGGCTTAGTGTTAAGTAATTATGCTGTCGGCCTAAAGATATATAATTCGAATCCAATAGGTGCTGTACAGAAAAAAAGATGAGCAATCTCCTCCCTTGAAATTTATTTTCTGAAAAACTGCTGGACAGTCAATGGTACCGAACAACAAATTTAGAGAGAACTGATACTTAGTAATATTGAGTCTTATGAACCAAGAAGATAGTATCTTAAGATCTTTTTGAAAATTTCTGCTCAACAATGATTTGAAGTTTTTAGCATAAAGATCTTGAACAGATTTTAGATAAAATTTTTACCATTGTGCCTAATATTTTTATAATATTAATAATTTTTTTACCTCTATAACTCAATGTTTATTTGTCTAAATATATAAATATAATCAATCTTTGGTATTTGATATTTTGTCATCCAACCTTTGCTAAACTCATTCATTGATTCCAGATTTTCTGGGATACAATATTATTGTCAGCTAAATTCAAAGAAAATGCTGTGAGGATTTCAAGGAACAGCATGATAGTGTTGAAATCATGGCATTTCAACTTGCAGAGCTAGAGAGAAAGGCCCTTACCCTCACCCTATCAAATGGAAAGGCATGATTAAGGGCAGTTCCTTTAACCTAGGTTTGGAACTAAGAAAGTGAGGAAAAAATTGACTGAGACCAGGTTTCATAAGGTCTCGAAAGTCAATCTAAAAGTATATACCACAAATATCCTCTTTACGAGATAATAAAAGCAATAAAGAATAAATGTTAGGTGTTATAACATTTTAGGCAGTTTAGTCTGCCATTTGTCAAATGCTGTTTGGAGCTGTTGGCAGTGACTGTGGTGAATAAAATAATTTCTAAAAAAGTAAATAGGGGGGAAAACAGACATGGTTATTATTCATCATCCTGTGGCAGACATAGAAGCATTCCATTCATTATTAAACTGCAAACCTCATTGACACTGATGATCTATCTCCAGAAGGTTCAGTGTAGAATAAAATGACATGTGTACAAACCTTGATCATCTATCCTGGAAATTTTAAAGCCTGAACTTAATGATGCATGAATTTTTCCTTGATGTCTTTGTCTTTCCAGAGTGAAACACCACTGACCCGTACACTATAATTTCAAATTGTATTCTGGATGAGAGATTGCTCCACGAGGTGAGACACTCTTCTCCAGAACCAGCACTTTTAGCAGGGGAAACAAGGGACTGAAACTCCTCCAAGAAAAGGTCCCTACATTCGGGAATCCTTGTCTCTTGCACTGTGAGGTCATTCCAGGTGCCAACAGGTCAATAGAGTTTGGGACAGAATTAGAAAAAGGAGAAAGACTTTCTCAGCTGGCACACTGAGTGGTGAGAAAAAGAACTGACTTGAACTCCCTCTGCAGACAAACTGCTTAATTTTGTGCACCTAAACTCACACCAATCTAGAAACAAAGGAAGACATTACACTTCAGGAGAGAAGATGCCATCAAGTGAGGCACTCTTCCCCAGAACAAGCCTTTCAGGTGTGTGTGGGTTGAAAATCCCACTGGGAAAGGTCATTCAACAAACAGCTCCAGTGGAGAACCTGGTCTCACACCACTTAACCACTCTGTAGACAAAGGAGGAAAACAGAGTTTTGGAAAGGATACTACAATATAGTGAACTTCTTGTAAGGCTGAAGTGAAACCAGAGAGAACATGAAGGATGTTGTTGTTGTTACTGTTGTTAAGTGCTGATAAGTCGTGGATGACTCGTAACGACCCTATGAACTAAAGATCTGAACACTTGTGTAACTTTTCTCATTTCTCCAAGTTCACAGAGTTTCTAGAGGCAAGTTATTTTAGAAGTGGATGCCACTACTGCTTCCAAGCTTATTTTAATCAGGGAACTACACCAAACACTGTCCACCATGGGTAACCATTATTGCACTTGACACATCAGTGTCACAATGTTTAGCATCAGAGCAATCATGAGTTACCTCTGTACAGCAAATGGACAGACCAGTGCTGTACCACTTAGAAGAATGTTTGACCGAAAACAATTAAAACCAGGCCTGAGGGCTACAGATTAAAAATCATCCACCTTTGGCTTGATAGCATCACTTTCTGTCCACCTGGCCAAGAGAGCTCTCTCGTTGTTGCTGTTCTTAAGTGCCATAGAGTTGTAGATGACACTTAGTGACCATATGAACAAAAGACCTGAACACTTGTATAACTTTTATCATTACTCCAAGTTCATAGAGTTTCTGGAGGCCAGCTATTTCGGAAGTGGATACCACTCCTGCTTCCAAGCTTGTTTTATTTGGGGAGCTCCACCAAACACTATCCACCATGGGTAACCATTATTGCATTTGACACACGAAAGGCAAATTTTCCCAGAAAGAACTTTCAGTGGAGTGAATGGCTCACTCTGTGGATTGAACATTTTAACCTAGCAACTAATTAATAGCATCATGGCGATAAGAGCTATTGCATAGACACAATAGAAATGACTTAACACTTTTTAAGAAAAACTTCACAAAATGTCAAGAAAGCAGAAGACAGTTTTAAACACTGAAAAAAAAACCAAATTAAGCCTTTTCTAAAAGTAGAGAATATTGCTGAGGCAATAAAAACCCCAGAATCAGGAAGGCAGAAGATATATGTTGAAATGTAGACATTGAAACAGCTATGAATGAAAGTACAAATGATGGGGAAAACAATGGAAGACACAAATGAAAGAAATACATTAGAGTTAGAAAACTAGAAGAAATACATTGATGCAGAGTTATTTGAACAGCTACAGAATAAAGTACAAATGATAGAAGAAACAGTAGAAGCAATACAAAGTGAATACTTCAGTGACAGGGAGCCAGATGAAATACACTGATGAAGAGGAACTTACAGAACTACAGATGAAAATGCGAATTGAGACTATAGATAAAGAGGTATTAAAAATTACAAAATCATCACAAGATAGTGAGAGTACAGCCAAAACAGTATTAAAAATAACAGAAATGCATGAAAATGCAATTCAGAATATTAAGACTGAAATGACAACAGAAGAGATAGAACAGAGAGTCAGTGAGCTGAAAGTCAAGAGCCTAAGTGGAAACATACTAAAAGAAAACTAAGAGACGAGACATTAAGAAAGCATTAGAATCATGTGGGATGACACCAAAAGGAACAACATACGTATATCAAAAGAACAACATATGTATGATTGGAATTCTAGAATACAAGAGGGACAGGGAAATCACTGGGAAAATTCTAGAACACGTACTAAAAAAAATTCTCAAGTATTATGAAGAACAAGCAAATCCACATTCAAGAAGCTCAGCAAACACCCAATAGACCAGACCCAAAAACAAAAACATCAAGACATATCCTAGTCAAATTCTAAAATAATTTAGATAAGGATAGATAGAGATAAGCAGCATAAAAAAAACGAAGAGTCATATACAAAGGAAAAGCAATTAGATTAAGTTCTGACTTTTCAAAAATCATGTGAACAAGAAGATAGTGGAATGGCTTATACAGAAGGTTGAAAGAAGACAATTGTCCATTGAAGATCTTGTACCCAGAAAAGTTCTCCATTGAATATGAAGGAGAAATTAAATCCTTCGCAGAAGGAAAGAATTTAAGGAATTTGTGAAAGCAAGAACAAATCTCCAAGAGCTTATAAGGAAAATCCTTTACACAGAGACACTCAAAGAAAGTGAATGGACCATAGTAACCAGAAACAATAGAAAAAGAAACAGCAAAATGGCAATGATATAACCTGGCCTGTCAATAATCACACTTAATGTGAATGAACTAAATGCAACAATCAAGAAAAAAAGAGTAGCAGTATGGATTTAAAAATATGCTCATCAATATATTGTCTATAAGAGATACATCTAAGAAAATAAATAAATACATACATACCTACATACATACATAAAAGAAATAAAATGCCAAGCAAATGGTATACATAAAACACAGTAGTGGCAATACTAATCTCTCATAAAATACACATCAGAATGAAAACATAAGGAAGAGCACTATATAATGAATAAAGGTACAGTAGATCAAGAACACATAACCTTGGTCAATATCTACGCACCAAATGCACAATATGTAAAACAACAGTTAACAGAATTGAAGCACTAGACCACACTACAATAGTGGTAGGAGACTTTAAAACACAACTTTTACCAAAGGATAGGTCAACTTAAAAGAAACTTAACAAAGGTACAGAAAATCCGTACATTCAGCCAATTTGATATAGTGGATGTATTCTGGATACTGCACCCAACTGAAACTCAATTCACTTTCTTTTCAAGTGCACATGGTACATTTTCTAGAATTGATCACATTATCAGGGCTTAAGCAACAACAAATTAAAAAACACTGAAACAATACAAAGTATCTTCTCAAACCACACTGCTATAAAACTAGAGATTAACCAGAAGAATGTAAAGCTTATAAAACCACCCATGTGGAAGCTAAATAACAACCTGCTACAAGAAGATTAGATTATAAAAGAAATAAAGAATGAAATTAAAACAAATGATAAAAATAAAATGTACCAAAATCTTTAGGATGTAGTTAAGGCAGTTCTCAGGGGGGCATTTCAGAGCAATGGAAAACACATTAAGAAAGAAGCAAAATTGATGATTTAATTCAACATATTTATCAAATAGAAAAAGAACAACAATCTAATCTCAAATTCTCTAGAAGAAAGGAAATTGAAAGAATAAGAGAGTGAAATCAATGAAATAGAAAACTGAAAACCACAATAAAACCAGAAGGTGGTTTTTTAAAAGGGTCAATTAAATTGATAACCCATTGGCAAACTTAACAAAAGAGGGGAAAAAAAAGAGAAGATATAAATAACTCAACTAGGGAATGATAGAGGTGACATCACAACAAAGCAAGAGAAAATTAAATCTAAAACATCAGAATATGATGAAAAGCTCTACTCTGATAAATCTGAAAAGAAAAACCTAGAGGAAATGGGAAAATTCCTTGAAATTCACACACAGACAGATGTAGAACAAAAAAAAAAGAAGAAGAAATTGAACAGGTCATAAAAACACTCTCCCACAAAATAAATCCTGGACCAGATGGCTTCACAGCTAAATTCTACCAAACATTCAAAGAACTGTCACCAATTCTAAACAAATTATTTTAAAAATAAAAAAAAGAAGGAACACTCCCAGATAGACATTCTATGAAGCAAGCATAATCTTAATACCAAAAGCACGCAAAGATATTACCAAGAAAGAAAACTACAGATTAATATCTCTCATAAATATAGATGCAAATATCCTTAACAAAATCCTAATCAATAGAATCCAACATCCCATTAAAAAAATAATTCACTATGATGAATTCTGATTCAAAATAAGTATGCAAGGATGGTTTAACATAAAAACAACCAACATAATTCACCGCATTATCAAAGCAAATAACAAGAATCATATGATCCTAGCAATTGATGCAGAAAAGGCATTTGACAAAACCCAACATCCCTTTCTGATTAAGACACTCAGAATTATTGTAATAGAAGGCAATTTCTTCAACATAGTGAAAAGTATATATGAAAAATCAAAAGCCAATATCATTCTCAATGGAGAAATTTTAAAAAACATTTTCATTGTGAATAGGGACCAGAAAGGATGCCCACTATCACCACTTCTATTCAATATTCTATTGAAAGTAGTTGCTGGTATGACAAGAGAAGGAAATAAAAGACATCCAGATTGGCATATAGATGATTAAACTGTCACTATATGCAGATGATATAATAGTGTACACAGAGAACCCCAAGGATTCAACAAAAAATACCCTTTTAGAAGACCAATTTAGTAGAGTTGCAGAATACAAATTCAATATCTAAAAGTCAATGACATTCCTCTACAGTAACAAAGAAAACTCAGATAATGAGACTAAGACAGTAATACCATTTACAATAGTCAAACACAAAATCAGTTACTTAGGAATGAATCTAACTAAATACACAGAAGACTTGCACAAAGAAAGCTAGGGGACACTTCATGAAACAATCAGTGGCTTTAATAAATTAATAATGTTCCCTGTTAATGGATAGGAAGACTTAATATAGTGAATATGACAATCATACCAAAAGCAATCTACATGATCAATGCAATACCAATCCAAATATCAAATTCATTTTTCAAGGATATTTAAAAGGAAATTATCAAATTTATTTGGAGAGTAAAGAGACCCTGAATAAGCAAAACATTTTCTGAAAAACAAAAATGAAGTGGTTGACATAGAACTCCTGGACCTCAATATCCACCACATAGTGGTAGTAACCAAAACAACATGGTGTGGGTGACCACAATGACTGGTACAAAGGCAAGTGAAATAGAATTGAATCCAGAAATGTACCTATCTATCTATAGTCAAACGATATTTGACAAGGAAATAAACCATATCAGATGGGAAAATGACAACCTCTCAACAAATGGTGCTGGCAAAACGGGACTGCTTTCTGAAAAAAGCTGAAACAGGATCCACATTTCAAAATCAACTCAAGGTAGATCAGAGATCTGGGAGTAAATCCCAAGACCATAAATTTCATAAAAGAGACCAAGTTTACAAAGCCTAAGATGCTGGAAAATACAACCAGGAATGCACTATATGGAGAGGATAAAATTGATGACCTCTTAAAGATTAAATCCCTATGCATATCAAATTTTTTTCCAGATGAGTGAAACAAAACCCTACTGACTTGGAAAAAAATCACTTGGCAATACCATCTTAGACCAGGGTCTCATAATAAAACTTTACAGAATGCTACTGGATCTCCAGAAGAAAAAGACTGATAACCCAATTACAAAATGGGCAAAAGACATGGAAAGGCTTTACACTAAGAAATACACTCAAATGAGCAAGAGACACATGAGGAAATGCTCAAAATCAGTGGCAGTAAGAGAGATGCAAATAAAAACTACAATGAGATACCATCCTACTCGAGTAGTGGTGGCAAAGTTTTACAGGACAGCAAACAATAAATGTTGGAGAGGATGTGAAGAAGAGGGAATTCTCATACACTGTTGGTGGAATTGTAAAATGGTAAAACCACTCTGCAAGGCAGTTTAGCGTTTTCTCAAAAAGTTGAACATAGAAATTCCATATGACCCAGCTATTTGTTCATAGGGTTGCTATGAGTTGTGCTCAACTCGAAGGCACCTTACAACTACAACAGTTCCACTACTAGGAATATACTCCAAGTAAATTAGAACAGAGACACAAATGAAGATCTGCACTAGTCATAGCAGCCATATATTCACCATTGCAAAAACATGGAAACAGCCCAAATGTCCAACTGTGACTGAATGGATTGAGAAAGTGTGGTACATTTACACAATGAAGTACTACGCAGCACTCAGTAGCAAAAATTTAAAAAAAAGAGCACGACATAACTTGGAAGAGACTGGAAAGCATTATACTGAGTGAATCAACTCAGTCTCGTAAAGACAAATACTGCATAAGACCACTATTGTAAACATATAATAATAACTAGTAAAACATGTATGGGGATCTAATAAAGGAAGGGGTGGAAACAGAGAGATGAGAATGAGTAAGGGTGAAATGACAAGGTTACACATTTACTGGATGGAGAGAGGAGGTAAAGGAAATGGGAAAGGTCTGGTAGGGACCTGAAAAGACTAGGTATGTTGTGCATAGTCCAGTGGTGACTAATTTTATAAAACATAATGTATTGCATAACAATGAAAGAGTTTTACTTTTCAAGGAGAAGATTGAATTTGGGGGGAAGGAGGTGGGCAGGGAGAAAAGTGCAACAATGAATGACTGGAAACCCTAAGTCTCTGTAAACTTTTATTAAAATTAATAAAAAAACAATGCATGGATATTATTATACGAAACACAATGTCAATGAAGGAAAGTGTGGGGAAAACAATAAATGAACTAGATCTTTAAAGAAACATAAAAATTATAGGTAAACAAAATAAATCCAAATTAATAAGAAAATAATTGTGCTCTGCTTTCTGTCCTCATTTCTCTATAAAATATATACATATATTTTATATGTATAGAGATATATTGCTGTATGTGTGGTAAAGTCACCTACAAATCACAGTTACACTATGAAAACCATATCTGAACCCCATCTATGTGTCATCATTATCAGCCCCAAAACGTTTGAGACTATTGCTGCAGACACTGTGTCAACCCATTTCATTGAAGGTCTTCCTCTCCTCTGACCCTTCAATTTTCTAAAAATAATGCCCGTTAAGAGAAGATCCTCTTCCTATAACATATTAAAAATTTGTGAAGCAAAGTTTTGCCATCCTTGTCTTCAAGGAGCATTCTACTCTGGCTGCACTTTCATCATACTGATTGTTCTTTCGGCATTCAGTATGATGTTCGGCACTCTTCTCCCACACCACAAGTCAAATATATCAATTGTTTTCCTGTCATTCTTATTCATATGCAGCTCTAATTCTTAGTAGGGGTTTGAAAACACCATGGCTTGAATCAGGTTTGAATCACCATGGCTTGATTCTTAGTCTTTAAAATGACATCATTGCTCCTCAGTACTTTGGAGAGGTCTAGGATAGTAAGCCTTCCAAATGCCGTCTCTTGATCTGACTGCTGATACCAAGAAGGGTGTTGATTGTGGATCCAAGCAAAATGAAATCTTTTGTAATTTAAATCTTTTTCCCATCTATTATGATATCATTTATAGGTTCCCTGGTAAGGATTTTTTTTCTTGATGTTGAAATACAATCCATAATGAAGAATATGATCATTGATCCTCTGCAGCACGTGCTTCAGCTCCTCCTCGCTTTCAACAAGCAACGTTGTGTTATCTTCATAACTCAGGTATTGATGAATCTTCATCCGGTCCTACTGCCACACTCTTCTTTCTAGAGTCCAGATTTTCAATGTATTTGTTCATCAGCCAGATTGAATAGGTATGGAAAAAGAATACAGCCCTGCCACACACCTTTCTTGATTTAAAACCATGCAGTGTTTTCTTGCTCTGTTCTGACAACAGCTTCTTCATCTAGATATATAGGTTTCATATAATTATAGTTAAGTGTTCTGTAATTCCCATTCTTTTCAGTGCTAACATACTTTGTTTAGAGCCACACAGTCAAATATCTTTTTGATTGTTTGCATATTCATAAAAAATAGACATTCTTCTAGTATTCTGTGCTTTCAGCCAAAGTTCATCTGCCATCAGCAGTGATATCCCTGGTACCATAGCTCTACAAAACCTAGACTGAATTCCTGGCAGTCCTCTGAATTGTATTGTTCCAGTCGTTTTTACATGATCTTCAGCAATATTTTGCTTGCACATGATATTAATGATATTGTTTGATAATCTCAACATTTTATTGTCTAGAGAATGGGAACAAATATGAATTTTTCCAGTCAGTTGGCCAGGTCTTCCAAATTTTCTGGCACAGACTGGGGAGCGTGTTAAGGGCTGTATCTGTTATTTGGAACATGTCAGCTGGAATTCCATTGATTCCTGGGGCCTTATTCTTTTCTTATGCCTTTAAGGTCAATACATACTTTCAATATTAATGCCTTTCAACTTCTTTCCTTATCAACATTGATTAACATATGTTAATTCCTGAAGTTTTTCTGTGTTGACAAATTCCTTCTTGTACAGTGACTCTGTGTATATCCTTCACCCTCTTTTGATATTTCCTCAATAATTCAAGTTTTCCAATAGTATCTCTTAGTATTGCAACTTGAGGTTTGAATTTGTTTTACAGCTATTTCTATTTGAGAAATACCAAGTGAATTCTTCCTTTTTTATTCTCCAACTCGAGCTCTTTGCATGTACTATTATAATACCTTGCTTTGTCTTCTTGAGCTGTCTTTTGAAATCTTCTGTTCATCTCTTTGAATTCAGTTTTTATTCCCGTTGTTTTGGTTTCTCAAAGCTGTATGTAGCATTATTTGCAGAGTCTCTTCTGATAATTAATTTTAATCTTTTCTTTCTCTTCTGCCTTTGCTGTTTTCATAAATATCTTTGTCTAGCTACATTTCATCTAGTTTGTATAAATACTTTGTATTTAATACTTCAAATTTTATCTTGAAATGACTTTTAAATTCAGGTGGGATAGATTAAAAGTTGTATTTAGGACTTCGTGGAATTGTTTTCATTTTCTTCAACTTCATTTGAACTTCTTGTTGTTGTGTACCATTGAGTCAAAACCCTCCCATAGTTGACCCCTCTGGCAGGTTTTCAGAGGCAGTTACATAGGAGATTGCCTATACTTCACCCACATGACTTATCCACATTCAGCTCCTGGCCTGGTTTGACTGTGAATATTGAGCTTCTCCAGTGATTATTTCCACAGGTGTCGTAAGTCTAATTCCTGTAAGGGCCATCTGGTAAGGCATATATATACATATAGTCACCATCCATAGTTCTTTTAAAAAGGTATTTGCTATGAATAAAATATTAAAGGTACAAAAATTAATTTGATGTCCAGCCTCATTTCTCTGCCCAAGTCCATACTTTCCAATTACCAATCCTACTTTGTTTCAACTTTTGCATTCCGGTCACGAATTATTATTAACACATCTTGAGTGCATGTTTGGTAAATGTTGGACTGCAAAAATTGATATAATTCTTCCATTTCTCCAACTTTGGATTTTTTTAAAATCACAATTGTATTAACAGATCTTCCTTGCCTGTGTATAGATAGAATTCTAACACTGTATTTCAAGATGTTGTTCTTGATATTAAGTGTTGTTGTTGTTATTATGTGCTGTCGAGTCACTTGCGACTCAAAGCGACCCTGTATACAACAGCCCTAAACCCTGCTCTATCTCTTGCCAACCTTATTGTCTCTGATACATCTATCTCTGTTACCCCAGTGATGGAATCAATCTATCTCATTGAGGGTCTTCCTCTCCTGCGCCGTCCCTCCAACCTCCCAAGCATGACAGCCCACTCCAAGGACTGATCCTGCTTTATAACATGTGCAAAGTATGTAAGACGAATCTTCAGAATCCTTGCCTCCAAGGAGCAGCCTGGTTTCACCCTCTCCAAGATGAGTTTGTTTGTTCTCCTAACAGTCCATAGCATATTTAATACTCTTGTCAAGCACCAAAGCTCAAAGGTATCAACTCTCCTTCTATCATCCCTAGTCATTGTCCAGCTCGCTGATGCATATCAAGTAATGGCAAAGACCATCACCTTTATCAGGAGCAGCTTAGTCTCCAGACTGACATCGTTACTCCTCAGTACCTTGGAGAGAGCTCTTACAGCAGACTTCCCCAATGCAATTTGTCTTTTAATTTCCTGGCTGCTGATACCAAGAATGTTGACTGTAGAGCCAAGCAAACTGAAGCTGTCAACAATCTCAATCTCTTGACCACCTATCACCATGTTGCCAATTGGTCTAGTGGTGAGAATCTTTGTTTCCTTGAGGTTGAGCTTCAATCCATATTGAAGGCTGTGATCCTTGACCTTCTACAGCAAGTGTTTCAAGTCCTCCTCAGTTTCAGCAAGCAGGGTTGTGTCATCTGAATACAAATTGTTGATGAGTCTATCTCCAATCCTGATGCCACACTTCTCCTCATAGTGCCCAGCCTCCTGGATAATCTGTTCTGCATATAGATTGAAAAGATATGGAGATAGGACACATCCTTAACACACGCCCTTCTGAATTTTAAACCGTACAGTGTTTCCTTGCTCTATTCTGACGACTGCCTCCTGATCCAAGTATAAGTTTCACAAAAGCACAAACAAGTTCTGGGATTCCCATTCTTCTCAAGGTCAGCCATATAGATCTTGAAATTGCTTTTTTCACTGTGACTACAACACCATTTTTTTTTACATTTTTCATTCTCAGCTTACTAGACCATATGGTTGTCTGATTAAAAGTAGCCAACCACCTCAGCTCACTAATGCATAGAATGTTGGTCTTTATATGTTCCATTTCATTTTTGGCAACTTCCAATATTCCTACACTAACACTTTTCATATTCCACATTTAATTATTAATAGATGTTTGCAGCTCTTTCACTTTATTTTTTAATATATTTTATGCTTAGGCTTCTACCTCTAGCACTATGTCTAACAGTGTTCCTCTGAATTGTTCACGGGGTTTTCAAAATCATATAACTCAGAAGTGGTTGACCAATTCTTCTTAGTCTGCCTGATCTGGAAGCTCCACTGAAACTTGTCCACAATGGATGATCCCTTGGTATTAAAATGTTGGTGACACAACATCCAGCATCACAGCAGCCAGCAAGATACCTCATCAGAACGATAAAAGTACAGACAATACTCATAAGCTCAATGAATAAGCAATCATATACACATGCAAACTACTAAATAAACATCACTACACAAGTCATTCCCTCTCACTACTGCTCCCCTCAATAGAGCAAACATTCCTCTAAATATTGTATCCCTAATATCCAAGAAAACAAACAGATTCATCCTGGAGAGGATTAAACCAAGCAACTCCTTGGAGGCAAGGATTCTGAGGCTTCGTCTGACATACTTTGGGCATGTTGCAAGGAGGGACAGTTCCTTGGAGAGGGACATCATGCTTGGGAGGGTGGAGGGACAGCACAAGAGGAGAAGACCCTCTATGAGATGGATTGATTCAGTGACTGGGGTAATTGGGATGGGTGTGTCAGAGGCAGTGCGATTGGCACAGGATAGAGCAAGGTTTAGGGCTGTTGTACATAGGGTCACTATGAGTCGCAAACGACTCGATGGCACATAACAACAACAACAATATCAGCTGATCCTGGCTGAGCTTATTGACCTCCTGACAAGGATGGCTCAAGCACAGGTCATGCCAGCCCTCTAACTGAATGCTGCTCCGTAGTGAAGATTTTGTTCTGGATGTCCCTGGTCATCACCAGCCATACTTCTCTGTATAGGTAACTATTTCTTTCCATCTCTCTCGCTATATATATTCATTTAGACTGATAGATTTCAAGATAGAGATAGAAATACCTGTAAATATCATTTATTTATACCCTTTTGTTGCTGTAGAGTTGGAATCAACTCATAGCTGGCCTTCCATCAAGGTTCTGAAGCTGTAAATCACAAATGAGGAGAATTCCCATCTTTTTCCCTTAGAGCAGCTGGTGTATTTGAACCACTGGAGAGACTTGGTCTTTGGATTAGCAGCCTAACTCCCTACAGGCTGTACCACCAGCACTTCATATATTTATCTATTCATCCCTCTATCTATGGTAGTAATATGTATTAGCACAAAAGGGGCCATTTTAATTTAATGATATGTTTTACTGTATGAAGCGTGTCTTCTGTATAATTCTGGTTTATGTTCATATATGTGAGTACATGTAACACATGAACCACATATGTGTGGCTGTTTTAATAGTGTCAGATGAAACAAATGGGGGGGGCAGGGAACAACATATT
Organism: Elephantulus edwardii; assembly: GCF_000299155.1. Classification (NCBI taxonomy): domain Eukaryota; kingdom Metazoa; phylum Chordata; class Mammalia; order Macroscelidea; family Macroscelididae; genus Elephantulus; species Elephantulus edwardii. Next base: position 210,073 of record NW_006400172.1, read on the forward strand.
TTTTTCTTTCTTAAAACATGACTTTAACTAGCCACAGTGACCTTTTCCTGCAATTCCAAGACTACAAATCTTAATGAAAGCAAACTACCTCTTCTTTTTCCTGTGGAAAGGCTGCTGGATCCAAACTGCTGATCTTTCAATTAGCAACTCAAGATGCAACATCAGCAATGTTCCTTTTACTCCCCTTCACCTCAACTACTCAGTTCATTGAGATGACTTGGAGTTGGAGCCAATTCATAGCTGATCCTCCAGAGGATTTTTGGATGTTTTTCCTCCAAGTAGCTGTAAATCATATAGTGGAGACTGCACATCTTTCTTCCTTAATGTCTTCCAGCTGCCAGAATGGTGTTTTCTGAGGGGAAGCAGTGCACCTCCCTAAGAACAAAACCAGATGTGAGAAATCTTTATTCTTATGCACTAAGGACTTACCCTCTCTCTGCTTTGGCATTTCAAGGGTAGGTCTGTGGCTCCAAGTACTTGTGAAAAGGCAATAGTGAATGTCTGGTGAGTTAATGCACTCTCTTTGCCTTTGAAGCAATGGACTACATATGCAATGTCTCTTTGTACTTAAGATTGAATTATTACCATGCAATAAAGATTGTTCCTGGCTGTTATATAGTTGTTGAAATGACTTTAGGTTTTGAAATACAAACAGCTCCTCTCTTTGTATTCACGAGCACCCTGCTATGCAATCATATTTCTTTCCCTCCAGGCACTGCTGTTGCTGCTATTGGCCAGTATTTATGGGATGCATGCCAATCACGCACATTTTACACACATCTGTACTTCTTATCTATTGCTGTGCAACAAGTTACCTCAAAACTTTGCATCTTTAAACAAGGCTCTTTTATGACAGTGGGCATAGATGGTGATTGATTTTATAAAATGCAGCATATGGGAATGATAAAAAATGATTTTTAAAAAACCCACAAACAAAAAAACCAAAATAAAACAAAAACAAACCAAAAACCAAACAAGGGCCTTTTATTAGCCCATTCTTTGTGTGAAGATCAAAAAGCAATTTTGCTGGATGATTGTAACTAAAAATCTCTCCTAAGGTTTGGGAAAAAACTGTCAATCAAAACTGCAATAATTTGGAGGCTGGAGGTTCTATTTCCAAGCTCACTCACACAGTAGGAGATAGCTGATCTAATCCTTGCAGTAACCACTATACGTGTACTGCCTACACTTGGTTACCAGAGCAATCCCTTACCCACAAGGCCACCAGAGTTCTCTGCATCCATTTAAGAAAACTGAAAATACCACGTGTTAAGTCAGGTACACTTTACCTCTCAAAAGCGATTATCATCCATTTCTGTAAAGAGCCACGCAAACCCTAAGGCAATTTAACATTGTTCGTTGTTGTTGTTGTTGTTGTTGTTGTTGTTAGGTGCCATCAAATCGAATATTACTCATAGTGACCCTATGAACAAAAAATCTGAACCTTGTTCTGTCCTGCCATATCCTCACACTTCCTGACACACAAAAGCCCATTGCAGCAGTCATTGTGTCAATCCACCTGGTCAAGGGTCTTCCTGTCCTTTGCTGACCTTCTACTCTTCCTAACATCATGTCCCTCTCCAAATCCCTCTAAGCAATATGCCCGAGAACACTTCAGCTACATCCTCTCCAAGAAATTTCTGTTCATTCTCTTGACCATCTATGGGATATTCAGTGTTCTTCTCCAACACCATAGTTCAAAGACGTCAAGTCATTTCCTGTCATCCTTATTCATTATCCAGCTGATAACTCTATGAACATCATTCTATAGGGTCTCAGTGATTCAGATCACATGAACAGTAATAAGTTTATCACATATAAGGAGACTTAAGCAAAATAAATAAGTCAACTCAAAGCTAATACGTACTATCAAGTGAACTACTTCTCATAGTGACCCTGTGAACAATGGCTCTGAACCTTGTCCTATCCTGAGCTAGTTTTACCATCCCTGACATGACTGACCTCATCACCACAGTCACTTTGTCATTCTGTCTCATCCAAGGTCTTCCTCGCGTGCACTGACCCTCTCTTTTTTCAAGTGTGATGCCTTTCTCCATGGACTGGCCCCTCTTGACAACATACCCGAAGTATATGAGCTGTAATTCCAAAATCCTTGGCTCCAAGGAGAAACGCGATTTCATCCTCTCCAGGATAGACCTGTTTGTTCTCTTGACAGTTCATGGTATGTTCAATACTCTTTTCCAACACCACAGTTCAAAGGTCCTGATTCTTCTTCTGTCATTCTTATTTATTGTCCAGATCTCAGATGTGTAGCAAACATTTGAGAGGATCATGGCCTTGATAAGGTACACCATCCTCTCTAGATTGACAGTGTTGCTCTTTAGCACTCTGGAGAGGCCCCTGACAACAGATTTTCCTAGAGTAACTTGTTTTTTGATTTCCTGATTGCTGGTGTCAAGAGTGTTTCTTGTGAATCACGCAAGATGAAAATGTTAAAATGCTAATCTTTTCTCCATCTATCATGATGTTGCCTATTGCCTTTTGGTGAGGATTTTTGTTCTCTTGATGTTGAGATGCAACTCATATTGAAAGTGGCAGTTACGATCTTCTGTAGCAAACACTTCAAATCCTCCTTAGTTTCAATGAGCATGGTGTGTCATTGAAAAGATTGAAATTAAAATAGTCACTATAGTTCTCAGCTGAATTAAACTTAAGTTTCTATAGTTCTCAGCTAAGTTAATTTTTAAAGCCCCACACCCAGGTATCCAGGGCAACAGTATTTCAAGAATAGCTAGCAGAAAGGCAAAACAAACAAGCTCAACTGATAACCCATGTGCCTTTGTTTCCCGACTGATAACCAATGTATCTTGTGCTTTTCCACTGCCCTGGAGTTTGAACTCACTGTATACTTAAGAATTTATGACACCACTCTATGGTTAAAGATCTATCTAACTGCTACATGTGCTACGTGACTGCCGCAAGTGCTACGTGCAACAATGCTGTGTAAACCCTGAGCGAACACTGAACCAATGAATTCAAATTGTGCTTTCATCACCCAATGAGAAGCTGATACTCAGTTGTATCCCCCTAAAGTGTATAAAAAAACCCAACTTTGTCTGCTCTCGGTCGGCTCCTTTGTCTCCTGCGAGAGATAAGGGTCGGCCCGGAGCTCCGCAATAAACCTCTTATCTCTTGCTGTTGCATCAAGCCGGTGTCTTGGAGTCTTGGGTCTTCGCCGTCCACTCGGGACAGAACAGGACCAGCGGTTTGGGGGTCCTTCATCATCAGCATATGTAGGTTGTTGATGAATCTAACCACTATGTTTAAAACTTCTCCTGGCTGGAAAGAAAAATTTGAATGTTTTAAAAATAAATGGGTTTTGTTTTTTTATTTCACTATGGAAAATAAAATCTCATTTTACTTTAAAGGGACAATCAGCTTTTTTCATTTATCTAAAAGAAAAGGAAAAATGTATTTAAAATCTTGTGGTTGTTAGGTTTTGTTGAATCTTCTACTCAAACTCATAGTCACTGTATGTAAAATAGAAAGAAACCCTACATAATCCTGCATCATCCTTAGAAGTTCTACTGTGCTCAAACCCATTATTGCTGTTACTGTGCAAAACAATCTCACTGAAGTTCTTTCTCTCTTTTACCAACTTTACAATGCATTATATTCTCCTCCAAGGACTGGCTCCTGCATACAACAGGCCAAAAGTATATGAGATGAGGGGCTTCTAAGTGGTACATCGGCTGCACTTCTTCCAAGAAAAACTTGTTTGGGTCTCTTGGCAGTCCATGGTATGCTAGAATCTCTCCACAAACACAATTGAGTGGTTGTTAGATTTTTAATATGTTGTTGTTGTTGTTATTATGTGCCATCAGGTAATTTGTGACTCATAGCGACCCTGTGTACAACAGCCCTAAACCCTATTCTATCCTGTGCCAATCTCATGGCCTCAGACACACCCATCCCGATTACCCTAGTCACTGAATCAATCCACCTCATAGAGGGTCTTCCCCTCCTGCGCTGTCCCTCTAATTTACCCAGTATGATGTCCCTCTCCAAGGACCTGTCTCTACTTACAACATGTTCAAAGTATGTCAGACGAAGCCCCAGAAGCCTTGCCTCCAAGGAGTAGCCTGGTTTAACCCTCTCCAGGATGAATTTGTTTTCTTGGCAGTCCAGGGTACATTCAATACTCTTCTCCAGCACCACAGCTCAAAGGCATCAATTCTCCTTCTATCTTCCCTAGTCATTGTCCAACTCTCTGATGCATAACAAGTGATTGCAAAGACCATGGCCTGTATCAGGCACACCTATGTATGTTTACTGTTTCTATCCTGAAGGCACACATGTTCTAAAATTCCAAATCAGAGGCAACAGCTATTAGATCTGTTAATCAACATGTCAATTTCTCTTTGTTCTAGTCTTTTTTTCTAAGACTAAATGAAAAAAGCCAGGCTTATCATTCTACACAATTAGCCAGATACTCCATAGCCAAGAAACAAGAACAGATGATTTTTCTCCGCTTATAAAGAAGCAGAAGCCAATTGCTCCTCTCATCTTCAGTGAGTCTCCTCCTTACCTTAGCTCTTTGATATATACCACAATGCAAATCACTACAGTTTTTATGTAAATCTTCACTTATAAATCTATTTCTGCCATTCAATAATGTCAGCATTCTATTGGATCAAATATTTTTAGAATGAGAACAAATACAGATCTCTTCCAATCAGTTGGCTAGATAGCTATGGTCCATATTTGTTGGCTGAGATGGGTGAGCACCTTATATGGATAACCCAACTTTGCTTGCAGAAAGAGAAGATTTGAAGCAATTACTGCAGAAGACTATGGCCAAAACCTACAGCCTTTAATATGGTTTATATCTCAATCTCAAGTAAACTAAAATATTCAGGATTGAATCGAAAGGCAACATAACCATAGAAGGAGAAAAGATTGAAGTAGTCAACTATTTCATTTTAGGCAGGGTCTGAAAAAAAAGAGGAAAATCCTCAAGGAGATATGTTGACATAGTGACTACTACAATGGGCTGGATCAGGACAGAGATCATGAAAATTGTACAAAGTAGGGCAAAGTTCAGATCTTTTGTTATAGAGCCACTATGAGCCAGTCAGCTTAAGGGCATCTAACAGCAACAATCTTGCTCTTTGAGTTACAAGGAATACAACTGTGTCTTTGGGTTCATTGTATGTAAAACTATGGTAAATACAATCTGTATACAAGTAAGAGACTTTTCACCAAATTCCTGAGCCTCCTTTATTCTTGAATTGTAAACATCTAAAAAGGCAGCCTACTTCCTGGAACCTTAAGTATTTAACTAGAGCTTAATGTGGACTGTACCCGTTAAACCTCTTGTCAAGATAAGAGAAGTTTTATTATCTTTTTTGGATCTGAGCAATTTACAAGATAAATGGCTAAAGATCTAACTTTTATGGTATATGAAGAATCTCAGGAAACTAGGGTTTTTACAGGAACACTGGGAAATTCAAGTAATCTCTCATTGCCATCAAGTCAGAACCAACTCATGTTGTTGCTCCAATATATATTCAGAGGCTATAAATCACCCGAGGAATAGATAGATAGATGGCTTTTCTTTCTCTCATGATGCCCTTGGTGGACTCAATTAACAGAGAGGTGTCATCTTTGGGCTAACAGTCCAACTCTGTATGGAATTTCCCAGAAATTCAAGACAGCTGGAAAATTCAAGACAGCTTTACCTCCACCACCCCTCCCAAGAGAAATCTTTGGATGGTGTCATTACCATGGTCAACCGCTGAGCAAAAGAGGGGGTTTCGACTCCTCTGGAAAACTATTTCTTAAAAAAAATTTTAAATGGCCTAATGGTACAAAATCCTATACCAACACACATGTGGTTGCCTAAGTCTGAATCAACTTGCTAGCAAGTGGTTTGTTCTTGTTTTGGGGTTGAATTTGGCGTCAACTTCTGTAAATAGCTTGCTTCCAGAAACTCTATGAACATGGAGAAAGGATGAAAGTCACACAAGTGTTGAGGATTTTCATTCATAGGGTCGCTATGAGTCACCTACAACTGAACAGCACTTAACAACAACAACAACAACAACAACAACATATATTGAAAGCAAGAAGCGGTCTCTTCTTTGCCTGTGGAAACAGCCTCTACTTCTGCCTGCCAACCAACTGGACAGACACATGCACACTAGCCTATCTACTTTCCCCTGTTTGATTCACAATCAATTCTGAATTAATACCTATTCCCCTAACCCAAAACCTTAGACATAAACAGGCAATTGTGGACTTCTCCCTTTAGTATCTGGCCTAGGAATAAAACAGGAGTGGCCACAGGCACTGCAGGGCTGGGAGTCTCCTTAAAAAAAATTCCAGCATCTCTTAAAAACTCTCCAAAAGCCACTAAATGATATTGCAAATCATCATATCGCAGTGGGAGACCAGTAATTCCCCCTGGAGTACCCCTTTCTAGTCATTTTCTTAATAATTCTTGCTCCCTGTTTCATAAATCTCTTTTAGAAATTTTTAACAGACCACCTCACTGCCATCTCCTGAGCAACTGCCCAAGAACACATGAAAGCAATCTTCCTCCCTCAGACCTTACAGGAAATAAACATCAGCCCCAACATCACCCCAATTCAGCAGGAAGCAGCCAGAGATAGCTTTGCTCGTATCCATTATATTACTTTAGGGTCTGGAATGAAGGAAGAATATGGCAGTTGCCCCACCTCCCCCAAGCTTGATCACTTCCTGAGAAACTTGGTAACACCTAAGCTGGCCACATCAAAGACCAGACCAGACAATGGATCCTGAGAAGAGTCTGAGCTTGATTGAAAATAGCTAAAATCTAACTTAATTACCATGCCAAATTCTGAAAAGTACCATCTTAGTCCCCAAAATCCCTATAAAAAGGAAACCCCCCCATACTGCCCGCTCGCCATTTTTATCCTGTCTGCATGCCATGCAGCTGGGTCAGTTGGCGTCCCTCTCAGACCGTGCAATAAAGAATAAAGGCCTGTTCATTTCTTGGGACCAATTCCTTTCCTTATTTCTCTCTCCCATGCCCTCATGATATATATATCATGGTAGTCTGTTGCACAATCAGCACCTGGCCTAGTTATCACAGCTGATATTGAGCTTCTCCAGTGGTTCTTTTCCACAGATGTAATTGTTCTGATGCCTATGCATGCCCTCAGGTGAAAGCCATGTGTATAGCCTGTCTTATGTTAGTTACAAAACATATTTGCAATGAATAAATCATTGATTGTGCAAAATTCTCTCATTTTCTCTCCAGTTTAATTTCTGTTACCAAGTCCCTTGTTTTCCAACTACTAATCTCGCTTCTCTGTTTCAAACTTTTGCATTCCAGTCACCCATTATTTTTAATGCATCTTGATTGCATGTTCATTCGATATCTGACTGCAAAAGTTGGTGAAAATCTTCTGTTTCCTCTTCTTTTGCTATGGTTTTTGATGCATATATCTGAAAGATAGTGGTATTCACTGGACTTCCTTGTATGTGTATGGATATTATACTGTCACTCACAATATTGTATTTCAAGACAAATCTAGAAATGACTTTTAACTACAAAAAAAGCCATCCCATTTTTCCTCAACTTTTCATCTCCAGCATAACAGATCATATGACTGTCTGACTCACAATATACCATGCCAGTCCATCTAATTTTGTCAAAACCTAGTATGTTAATATTTCTGTGTCCCCTTTATTTATTCTATTATTTATTCTCTATTATTTTTTTATTTATTCTATTGACAATATCTAGTTGTCAAGATCTAAGTGCCAATCTGGAGACTAAGGTGCACCTGATCCAGGCCATAGTCTGTGAAATTACTTGTTACGTATCAGAGAGCTGGAAAATGACTAGGGATGATAGAAGGAGAATTGATGCCTTTGAGCTAAGTTGTTGGAAAAGAGTGTTGAGTATACCATGGACTGCTAAGAAAACAAATAGGTTCGTCCTGGAGAGGGTTAAACCAGGTTGTTCTTTGGAGGCAAGGATTCTGAATCTTCATCTGACATACTTTGGACATGTTGCAAGGAGTAAGCAATCCTTGAAGAGGGTTGTCTTTCTTGGGAGGGTGGAGGGACAGGGCAAGAAATGAAGACCCCCATGAGATGGATTGATTCAGTGACTGGGGAAATCAGGGTAGGTATGTCAGAGACAATAATATGCTGAGTGAACTAACTCAGTCCCACAAGGATAAATTTTTTATATAACCACTATTGTAGAATGAGTATAAGGATCCAAGAGAGGTGAGTGGTGTTGGAAGCAGAGGGATGGGATGCGCTGGGGGAGAGGAGGATTAATCATGGGGTTGTACAATTTGATGGGAGGGGGAATAAGGGAAATTGAAAGAATTTGTTCTTGAAAACAATGTATTCAAATTTCGAAAATAAGCTGCTAGAAATTTTTTTAAAAAAAAAACAAAAATAATTGGTCCAGAATAGAGCCAGGTTTAGGGCTCTTGTACATAGGGTCACTATGAGTCGCAAGAGACTCAACTGCACATAACAACAACAACAAGATAAAACTGCTAATCTGCAGTAGTATAATCACGCAGGAGAAAAGAGTGAGTTAGTATTTAGAAAACAAGTGTTTTAAGATTCCCTTTTTTGCCTCAAAACTATTTTTATTTTTTAATAAAATTTTTAATTGTGATTTTAACAAAAGTTTACAGAAAAGTTTTCATTCATTTATTGTTGCACATTATACCCTCTCTCTTCTTCCACCCCCAGTTGACTTTTTTATCTTTTTTTTTCATTTTAACGAAAATTTACTGACTTTGGATTTCCATTCATTCACTGTTGCACTTTTCTCCCTACCCCCACGCAGTACACTCTTCTCTTTGAAAAAGAAAAGTTCCCCCATTGTTTTACAATCCATCCCCCTAGGTTCACTCCACTATGCATCCACTATGACCTCCTGTCATGACAAAAGTACCTAATCACATATCCCTTTTAAACAGGTTTCTCCCTCATCTGTTTCCATGCAGTATACATTATTGTATCCATCTTTCTCAGTCTCCCCCAACCCTGATGTCAGTCCTGTTTTACCACAGTGACACTATGCAGTATTTGTCTTTTTGCGACAGAGATATTTACTCAGCATAATGTCCTCCAGGGTCACCGATTTTAAATAATATTGCATGAGTTCCTTGTTTTTCAATGCAGCATAATATTCCATTGTGTGACTATACCACAACTTCTCTACCCATTCCTTTGTTGATGGGCACTTAGGTAGTTTCCAACTCCTCGCTATCATGAGCAAAGCCGTGATACACATGGGTGTGCATATATCTGCTTGGGTGGCAATTATGGTTTCTTTAGGCTATATTCCCCATAGTGGAATTGCTGGGTCAAATGGTATTTCTATTTGCAACTTTTTAAGAAAGCGCCACACCACCATTTTACACTTCTAAGAATAGTGAATAAGTGTTCCAGCTTCTCTACAACCTCACCAACATTTGTTGCTTGCTGTTCTGTTAAATTTTTCTATTCTTACTGGGATGAGATGATATCTCATAGTTGTTTTAAGTTGACTTTTTTAAATATACTAGTCTATTTACAAAATTCTAATACATTATTTTCAAGAACAGATTCTTCCCATTTCCCTTACTCACCACCACCCCCCATCAAATTGTACAGCTTCATGATTAATCCTCCCCTCCTCCTGCACATCCTCATCCCTCTACTTCAACTCCCCCCACCTTGGATCCATAAACTCATTCTACAATAATGGTTTTATACAATATTTGTCCTTGTGAGACTGAGTTAGTTCACTCAGCAAAATGCTTTTCAGTCCCTCCCAAGTTAGGTAGTAATTTACAAAATTATGTCTCCTTCATGCTGCACAGTATTCCATTGTGTGAATGTACCATAATTTCTCAATCTGTTCATTTGTGGTTGGACATCTGTTCACTTGTGGTTGGATTTTTTCAGAGTATAAAACAATGAGAACTGAAGCACAGAGATTTGTACACCAATGTTCATAGCAGCATTATTCACCATTGCAAGAAAATGGAAACAGCCCAAAATTATTTAAAGATGCTTTGGGCAGAATATTAAGTGATACTGCAAGTATTAAGAAAAGATGGAAAAGAATATAAAGAGTCATTATACAAAAAGGAATTGGCAGACACAGAAGAATTCAATGAAACAACATATGAGCAAGAGCCTATGGTGATGAAGGAAGAAGTTTAGATTGCTTTGAAAGAATTGGCTAAGATAAGTCCCCAGGAATTGATGTAATACCAATTGACATATTTCAACCAACAGATGCTACCTTAGATGTGCTCACTAAGTTATACCAAGAAATCTGGAGAACAACCACTTGGCCAATTGACTGGAAGAGATCTATATTTGTTCCTATTCCAAAGGAAAGTGATACCACAGAGTGTGGAAATTATCAAACAATATCATTAATACCACATGCAAGCAAGATTCTGCTGAAAATAATTCAATAAACAACTGGAACAGGGAGCACATCAACAGAGAATTACCAGAAGTGCAGGCTGGGTTTAGATGGGGTCGTGGTACTAGGGATATTGTAGCTAATGTTAGATGGATCTTAGCTGAAAGCAAGGAGTACCAGAAGAATGTCTATCTTTGTTTCATTGATTACCCAAAGGCATTTGACTGTGTGGATCATAACAAACTGTCACTGACTCTGAAAAGAATGGGAATCCGAGAATACTTAATTGTGCTAATGCAAAACCTATACTTGGACCAGGAGGCAGTCGTCAGAGCAAAGCAAGGAAAAACTGCACGGTTCAAAATTTTGAAGGGTGTATGCTAGGGATGTGTCCTATCTCCATACCTTTTCAATCATTACGCACAACAGATTATCCAGGAGGCTGGGCTCTATGAGAAGAAATGTGGCAGCAGGATTAGAGGAAGACTCATCAACAATCTGCGTTATGCAGATGACACAACCCTGCTTGCTGAAACTGAGGAGGACCTGAAGCGCTTGCTGCAGAGGGTCAAGGACTGCAGCCTTCAATATGGATTGAGGCTCAATGTCAAGAGGACAAAGATTCTCACCACTGGGCCGATTGGCAGGATCAGGATGGATGGTGAAGAGATTTGGATTGTTCACAGTTTTGGTTTGCTTGGCTCCACAGTCAACACTCTTGGCACTAGCAGCCAGGAAATTGAAAGACATATTGCGATGGGAAAGTCTGTGGTTAGAGACTTCTCTAAAGTACTGAAGTGCAACGATGTCAGTCTGGAGACTAAGGTGCGCCTGATTCATGCCATAGTCTTTGCAATCACTTGTCATTCATAAGGGAGCTGGACAATGACTAGGGACGATAGAAGGAGAATTGATACCTTTGAGATACAGTATTGGAAAAGAGTGTTGAATATACCATGGACTGCTAAGAAAATGAACAGGTTTGTCCTGGAGAGGGTGAAGCCGGGCTGCTCCTTGGAGGTAAGGATTCTGGGGCTTTGTCTGACATACTTTGGACATGTTGTAAGGAGGGGCCAGCCCTGGGAGAGGGACATTATGCTTGGGAGGGTGGAAGGACAGCACATGAGAGGAAGACCTTCAACAAAATTATATGAATCAGTGACTGGGGTAATGGGGGTAGGTGTGTCAGAGATAGTGAGATTGGCACAGGATAGTGCAGGGTTTAGGGCTGTTGTACGTAGGGTCACTATGAGTCTCCGGTGTCTCGATGGCACATAACAACAATAACAAGATTTTTGTTGCTGTGTACCATCAAATCAAGAGCTGCTCCATAATGATCCCCCTAAGTTCACAGAATGAGACTTTGCTCAATCTGCATCATCCTCACAAGTATTGCTATGTTTGAACTCACTCTTGTAGCACCTGCATCAATCCATGTCATTCAGGGTCTTCCTCTTTTAGGCTGACCATCTACTTATCAAGCATAATATCCTTTTCCAGAATTTAGCCTCTCTTGATAACATGTCTAAAGTATGTCAGATAACATTTTACCATCCTCACTTTTCAAGAATATTTTGCACTTACTTCCTCCAAGATAGATTTGTTTGTTCTGACAGTGTACTGTATATCAAATACGCTTTACTAGCACCATAACTTAAAGGCATCAGTCTTTCTTCAGTCTTTTTTATTTATTGCCCAGCTCATATTTTCATGAGGTGTAACTAAAAAGAATGGTTTGTGTGGTGCACTTTAGTTATGAAAATGATATCTTTCATCTTTCACACTCTAAGAAGGTTCTTTGGAGCAGATTTGTACTGATTTCTTGACCGCTGTTTTTCATGGGTATTGATTGTGAATCCAAGTACAATTAAATCCTTAAAAACTTCCACCTTCTCTCTACTCATCAAGATGTTTTTTATCGGTCCATTTGTGAGTATTTTGGTTTCTTTATGTTGCTATTTAATACATCCTTAAGACTGATATCAATCAGTCAGTGCTTCAAGTCCTCTTCACTTTTGGCAAGCATGGTTATATCACAAATTGCTAAAGCATCTTCCAGTCATGATATCTTATTTTTCTTCATATAGCCTATCTTCTCTATTTTCTCAGCATACAGACTAATATGAGAAAGGACACAACACGTTTGCTTAGCAATCAAATATTTAACAGTTGGCACAATTCAGGGAGTGTTTTAATTCTATTCAATTAATTATATAAAATTACCATAACTACAGGGAGCTCCTGATGGTCTAGTGAGTAAGGAAATGGGCTGCCAACCCAAAGGCAGGCCATACAAAACCATCAACAGCTCCAAGGGAATAGGGATGGGCAATCTCCTGTTCAATTTATAGCTTCAGTAAATTCATTGAAGGGTCAGTTTTGAGTAGGTTATAACTTTGAGTTTTATGAATGTTACTATTCTTTTCATTCTCCTTGGTTGCCATATTATCTACTTACATACTTCAGGTATAATCAGAAAAGAATTATGCTATGTAATAGAAACATTGTTTTCCGTTATATTTTCCCATTTATTGGAAAATAAATTTATTTATTTATCAGCTGCAAAGGTCTGGTGGTTGGTTTAGTGGTAAGAAGTTGTGCTGTCACCCAAAGGCATTCAGTTTGAGACCACCAGTTGTTCTGTGGGAAAAAGATGGGAAATCTCCTCCCACACTATTAACTGTCTGTGAAAACCTGAAAGATCAGCTATGGATCAGTCTCAACTTGAAGTTCACAACGACCATAGAAGCTACAGAGAAAGTGCTCAAACTAATATTTAAGAAATAAACGCATAGTCTCTATCTAGTACTTTTTACCCTGTAAATATGAAATAAATTGAATTTTTCTTTAAAAACAAAACTAATAGTAACCTTTTGATGGTTCTTCTTAATATCTTCTCTGCTTATTTCTTATCAAGACCCAGAAAGAAGTAGCATGATTTTAAATGGTTTATAAGATGGTTTACTAACTCTTAAACAACTAGCCTTATTTTCCACCCAATTAAATTAACATAACACAAGTGTGACCTGGTAATAAACTACAAAAAAGCTGTTCAGACTTTATTTTCTCTTTTGTAAACATGTATATGCACATTTTCCCTAAGTGTTTCTTGCAGTCATTAAGAATGTTACCTAAAAAAGCCCCAAGACAGAAGTACAGTCATACACTGGAACAGACAGAGATAATAATCTGGGACTCAGAACAGCAAAAGGTAGGAAAAATAATTATATGGAATTCAGAGACATTGACTAGCCAAACCCTGAGCAAATCAAAGTGAGTATAATTTGAACTAGATCTAAGAAAGGAAAGTTCAGGAAGTTGGGCAAGTGCTTAAGGATTACAGGTAGCCATAGCATAACCATAGAGAGGAAGACAGGACGTAAAGATAGAACTACTCACTAAAAAGACAAGCTGAGTTTAGAAAAGGCACTAAGGACATCATAGCCAATGTCAGATGTATCTTGGCTGAACGCATAAGGTACCAGAGGAATGTCTATCTGTGTTTCATTGACTATGCAAAGGCATTTGACTGTGTGGATCATAACAAACTGTGGCTGACTATGAGGAGAATGGGAGTCACAGAACATTAGATTGTGCTTTTGTGAAACCTTTACCTGTACTAGGAAACATTCATTAGAACAGAGCAAGAAAAGAAAGCATGGTTCAAAATCAGAAAAGAAGTGTGTCAGGGGTGTGTCCTATCTCTGTACCTTTTCAATCTATATGTGGAACAGATTCTTTGACAGGGTGGACTTTATGAGGAGGAATGTGGCATCAGGACGGAAAGAAGACTCATCAACAAACTGTGTTATGCAGATGACACAACCTTGCTTGCCAGATGTGAGACAATCTCAAGTTTTTGCAGCAGGTCAAGGACTGTAGTCTTTGATAAGGACTGAAGCTCAACATCAAGAAGACAAAAATTCTCATCACTGAACCAATTAACAGCACCATGATAGGTGAGGTGCACATTGAGATTGTTAACCATTTCAGCTTGCTTGGTTCCACAATGAACATTATTGGCACAAGCAGTCAGTAAATTTAAAAAACCAAACTTTGCTTGTCAAAACTGAGGAGACCCTGAAGCATTTGCTGCAGAAGGTCAAGAATTATAGGTAGTCTTCAATATGGATTGAAGATCAATATCAAGAAGATAAAGATTCTCACCATTGGGCCAACTGGTAGCACCATGAGAGATGGAGAAGAGATCAAGATTATTAACAATTTCAGCTTACTCAGTTCCATAATCAAACCTCTTGGCACCAGCATTCAGGAAATCAAAAGAGAAATTATATTGTCAAAGTCTGCTGTCAGGGACCTCTTCAGAGTGCTGAGGAGCAATTATGTCAGTCTAGAGACTGAGGTGCACCTGATCCAGGTCATGGTCTTCACAATCACTATCTATCAGAGAGCAATGACTAAAAATGACAGAAGAACTGATGCCTTTGAATTGTGGTGCTGGAGAAGAGTTCTGAACATTCTATGGACTGCCAAGAAAACAAACAGGTCTTTCCTGGAGAGGATGAAACCAAGTTACTCCTGGGAGGTGAGGATTTTGAAGCTCAGTTTGATATACTTTAGGCATCTTGCCAGAAGGGACCAGTTTGTGGAGAAGGACATCATGCCTATAAGGATGGAGGGATAGTGCAAGAGAGTAAGACCCTGGCAGAGATGGATTGACTCAATAATTGGGGTAATAGGGTTTGGTCTGTCAGAGACAGTGAGATTAGGACAAGATATGATAGAGTTCAAAGGAGGACAGGAGCACTATGAGCTGCAGGTGACAGAATGGCACATACCAACAACTAGAACAATTCACCAGTAATGATCACTGAATAAGAGAGACAGAATTAAGGCCATTGAGTTGAGGTGTTGAACAAGACTACTTAATATGTTTTTTGACTACCAAAACAACAAACAAATGTGTCTTAGAGGAATAGCAACAGGTGCTCCTTAGAGGCAAAAACATGTCATCTCATATACTTTGAGGAAGGTGGGAATAGTCTTTAGAAAAATGTATCACACTGGGAAATGTGAAGGGTCAGGTAAAGAGAGGAAGACCTTCAAAAGAATGGACTGACCCAGGCCTTTAACAATGGGCTCCAGTATATCAGAGTTGATGAGAATGGGAAATGATGGGACAACATTCAAATCCATTGTTTATAAGAGCACTAAGAGTCACTGTATACTAGATGACACTCAACAACAACAATGTCAACAATAACTTGACAGCCTTATGAAAATGTAATAATTCCAGAACTAATTCCCTTAGACTGCAATTTGTTTATAGATACCTTAGAAATGGTTAATGTGGTCAAATAGAGGTATGGAAATAAGGCCACACCAATGAGAATGAACAGAGGCTACTTATTCAGAGTTTGTTAAGACAAGGGAATTTGTTAAGACACCATCATCACTTGTGTTCTTTGGGGACTCACAGGCAGGCAGATGATTGATGCTTTGAGTATATTCTCATTGGAGGTAACCAACTGATCTAAGGAAACTTCAAAACCAAGGAAACAAACCAAAAAACACCTCATTAACTGTCATGGAGTCAATTTTAACTCATAATTATTTTATAGGACAGAGTAGAATTGCCTCATTTGGTTTCCAGCGCTATAACCCTTACCTGGAGCTGGCTGCCTCATCTCCCTTAAGGCAACTGGATTTGAGACATGAATTTATGGATTGGCAGTCCAACATTTAACCCACAGCACCATCAAGGATCATCCTCCACGAAAGGATGAAAGTGAGTGAAGAAGCTCATTCGCTCACTCACTCATTGCTATCAAGTTGTAACCAACTCATAGCTGACCCTCTAGCAGATTTTCAGAGACCGGAAATTATGCAGGGAAGATCGCTCATCTTTCTCCAGCAGAGCCATAGGTGGATTTGAACCACCAGAGAGGCACCAACTTTGGGTTAGTATGTGATTAGTTTAACGAGCATATTTAGCCAAGAACAAGCAAGTTTTAAGAAAGACTAGATTAGTGGAAACAAAAAATAGAAAGCTTACAGGAGTTAGCCCTGTCCCAACTATTCTTAGTCTTATTGCTACAGAGGTTGTTATTTGGCTTCCGAGTACCTGTGGCTTAGAGTTGTGTCATCACAAATCATCTGGTCATTCATTGTCTGTTTGTGCATTCAATCACTCAAGTTGCACACGCCATCCTTCACTTAGGAAAACACAGTACAATTAATAAAATTATGTCTCCAGCAGGCCCTTCTACAAGGAAATTTTTTTAATACAAAAGAGGAAATATTTTGCAAATTGTTACTTTGCATAAAACATTACTGTAAACTAGAAAGATATACCACCTATTATGAATGCATAAACTGCTTCATAAATGAAAATCTCATGAATTTGATCATGTAACTTATTTTCTCAGTGTTTGAACACAACTGTTAAAAACTGAGTTATTGCAAATGCAAAGCAATAGTAAAGTGAAGACATCCTGAAAACTCAATCATAGAAACAAGACAAATGCAACAAAGATACAAGTGTTTCCTCTCTCTTTACTACCTCTGCTGTCATGCTGTCATGTGGCAAATAAATTTTAATTTAAATTGTATAATCTTCAACTCGATGACATACAGTGAAGCAATATTCTCTACCGAAATATCTTAATGAAAAATGAGTCTGGAGCAATTCCATTTTCCACTAAGTCTATTGAATTCCATCTTTCCTGATCACTTTCGTTAGTATTATATAACAGCAGGGTATTTATAGGTTTTACAAGAAAATTAGGGGTGGAGAGACCACATAAGTTTAGGAAGAAAATGTGTTAATCAATGATAAATAATGTCTTTTGCTTTCCCTCTTTCAAGATTTCCTCAAGCATTCCATTATATTAAGGTAGAACCACGCAGCTTTTTTCTTCCATGCTATAAGAAGTTACTAAACTGCGTTGACTTACAAAATTATCTGAAAGTCAATTGTTAACGAAGAAGGAAATGACTGCAAGGAAGCAATGAATAATTGCCTAAGTAGTTTTTGAAATTAAAAAAAAAATTAGACCTCAGAGAAAACTGAAGCCGACCTCTCAGGATTCTCCCCCTGCAGTTGTAAGATTCCAGTAAGACCTGCAGCCTCTGGGGATCGAATCACTGCAGCTGCCTATCTAGTTTGTTAGAACGGTATTTGTAGTCTGATTATGCTGAACTTCATGCATAAAGCAGTGATCACGTGTTCTTTTCCTTTGAAAACCTGGGGAATGCTAAATTTACATTTGTACTAGATAACATTTAAGAAAAATGCATTTTGAATTTCAGGATTCAATTAGTGTAACTAAAAATTGTGGAAAAAATCATGCACTTGGGAGATGCACTAGAGCAATAAAATTTTAAGAAGCTGTAAGTTAAGGTAGAAAATTAAACATTGAAGTATAGCATAAAATGCTCTTTTGAAAAGGCAATAAATGGTATTCTTAAGGGAGCTTAAAAAGGAATTGCTAATAGAAAATTGTTCACATTTTATTCGTGACACATTGACCAATTCTTCCCCCAAGGAAAAGAAAAGATGTCTAGATGTGAAGAGAAGGGGCTAAGAAATATTTGTAGAGAGTGGAAAGAATTCTAAGTTGAACTGAACACAAAGAAATGTATTATCTGAGTATATGCTTTGGGGCTGTTCTCGTATCAGTCCATCTACAACATCTGGCACCAAAGAACAAAGCCAACTTCATGGGTCTGTATCTAAGCATTAAATTAAAGGAATAGAAAAGATAAGTGAAAATTTAGAAGGTATAATTTCACAGCTATCCGAGGTAGTACTAGAATCCAGACTCATGTTGGAGGTCCTATCTTTGACTAAAGAAGAGCTCAGGTGGCTGGTGATGGCCATAGGGGGAAGGTTATTGTTGTTGTTAAGTGCCATCGAGTCATAGGCAACTCATAGTGACCTTATCAATGAAAGTCCTCAACACTTGTGTGACTTTCATTCTCTCTCCAAGTTCATAGGGTTTCCAGAGGCAAGCTATTACGGAAGTGGATGCCACTCCTGCTTCCAAGCTTGTTTTAATCGGGGAGCTCCACCAAACACTGTCCACCATGGGTAACAATTATTGCATTTCACACATCAGTGTCACAGTGTTCAGCTTCACAGCAACCACAAGTTACCTCTGTACAGCAAGTGGACACACCAGGGCTATATGACCTAGAAGAATGTTTGAACAAAAACAATTAAAAGCAGGCCTGAAGGACTCAGGATTTCTGTAATCCTAAGGTCATCATCTCAGCACAAAAGTCAGTGCAAAAAAAGTGTTACTGTATGGGAAAGAATCTTGCCTGAGTTGAAAACACAATAGTCTAGCTGAAAATATACTTAAGTACCAAGGGAAAGGTCCCGGGAAGTTCTCCTTGCCAGAAGGAGCATGGTGGTGTGAGCGCAGGAATCGTGGCAAGCTTTTGGAGTCGACTGCTTTTCTGGGCATGTGTTTGACGTGCAGGTTTGCTCCTGTACCTGGGAGCATTTGAATTGGTTTGTGAGCTTCACTTTTATTTTAGGTTGCCCTATTCAATTTGATATATCACAAGCATGTTAACTTGTTGGAAACCAATTTTGAAACAACCAAAAAAAACCCACCCCAAAAAACATACTTAAAAAAACAGGAATTCACAGGTTTGAAAATAAATACTTACTTCCAAATTCAAAGAGTGTTAACAGTTAATGATTTTTTTCCCCATTGACCATAGGGATCAAAATGTTTCATTCCATTAGCTAGGTAGGAAATCCCTTCCTCCCTGACCAAAACCACACTGCTGAGAAATTTTACCTTCAAAGTAAGACAAATAAAATTCTTTGGTGAAGGATACCAACTTAACATTTTATCTGTGCCTTTTGGAAATCCAGTCACTTGTTAGCGCTAATCAAGCTTGCCATATGCCATCACATATGACATTGTAAATCATTTCTCTTTGGGAAGGCTTTTTCCCCCTTAATTTTCTATTGTTCATTTTTACAGACCAACTGTCTAATAAGAAACTGTGATGCCATCTCTCCTTCTCCTTACTCTTTATTTTGTGTATGTGACCTCTCTAATTCTCAGAGACAGATTCATCTTTAGAATATTTAAGAGTATGTTTTTATACCATGCAATCAATGTTTAAATTCTAGCTTGATTGTTGTTGTTATTGTATTAAGTACCCTCAAGTCAACTATGACGCATAGTGATCCTACGAGCAACACATGCACAATTTGTCCTATTCTGCACCATCCTCACAATCTCTGTCATGCTCGATCTTATTGTGGCTGAATTGATCTCACTGAAGTTCTTCCACACTTTGGCTGACATTTTCCAACCTGGTGACTCTCTCTAAGGTGTGATTCTTCCTGCAATACACCCAAAGTAAATGAGATGAATTTTCACCATTCTTGCCTCTAAGGAGCACTCTGGTAGTACTTCTTCAAGACAGATTTGTTTGTTCTTTTGGCAGTCCGTGGCATATTCAACACTTTTACCAACACTACAATTCAAAGGCATCATCAGTTCTACTTCATTCTTTCTTATTTAGCATTCAGAAGCATGTTTGTTCTTATTATGTATGTCCTGTCGAGTTGCCTGTGACTCATACTGATCCTATGTACATCCTCTCTGAAGCTAGAAAGCAATTAAAGATACCAAACCTTAGATCAGGTGCATCTCACTTGGTCTTTAAACTGACATCCTTGGTCTTTAAAGTATGGATAGGAACAACCAAGAAATTAAAAAGAAAAAATATATTGAGAAAATTTGCTGTCAAAAACCTATCCATGTCTATATTTTATGATTTTGGAAAATGAGAGTGGTTGCACCATTTTACACTCCCACCAACAGTGAATAAGGGTTCCAGCTTCTCCACAACCTCACCAGCATTTGATGTTTGCTGCTCTGTTAAATTTTGCTATTCTTACAGGCATGAGATGATATCTCATAGTGTTTTGACTTGCATCTCTCTTAGAGCTAGGGATTTTGAACATTTCTTGCATGTGTTTGTTTGCCATCCGAATGTCTTTTGTGAAGTGTCTGTTCATATCCTGTGCCCATTTTTCAATTGGGTTATTTACCTTTATCTTGTTGTGGTGCTCCAGTATTTTATAAATTCTAGCTATAAGTCCCTTATCTGGTATGTCATTACCAAATGTTTTTTCCCAATCTGTAGCTTCCCTTTTTACTCTGTTGGAGAAGCTTTTAGATGTGCATCGGGATTTGATTCTTAGAAGGTCCCATTCATTTATTTTATCCTCTCCTGGTTGTAGATTTTTCAGGATGCATGGAAGACTGTTCATGTTGTGGATTAGGACTTCTAGAGTTCTTGAAAGCTTTTCTTTAATGAAATGTATAGTCCTTGGTTTTAGTCAAAAGTCCATGATCCATTTTGAGTTTGTTTTTTTGAAATGGTGCAACAGCCATGGGAGGCTGTATGGTGCTCTCTCAAAAAGCAGCAAATAGAAATACCATTTGATCCAGCAATTCCACGACTGAGAATATACCCTAAAGAGACCATAACTGCCACCGAGGCAGATATATGCACACCTATGTTTATTGCAGCTTTGTTCACAACAGCAAAGAATTGGAAACAACCTAAGTGCCCATCAACAAACAAATGTATAGAGAAGCTGTGATATATTTACACAATGGAATACTACACTGCATTGACAAACAAGGAACTCACGCAATATTATCCAAAATGGGTAACCCTGGAGGACATTATGGTGAGTGAAATATCTTAATCACAAAAGGACCACTACTGCATAGTACACTGTTGTAGAATGGAACTGACAGCATGGTTGGAGTGAGACTGAGAAAAATTGGATAAATTATGTATACTGCATTGAAACAGATGAGGGAGGGCGATATATGATTGGGCCTTAATAGTTATGACAAGAGTGCAGAATGAAGGTTGCATAGTGGAGTGTACTCGGGAGTGGGGGGGGGGGTGGATTGTATAACAATGAAAGAATTTTTCTTTTACTTTTCAAAGAGAAGAGTGAACTGGGGGGTGGAAGGGTGCGCAGGGAGAAAACTGCAAAAATGAATGAATGAATGGAAATCTAAAGTTTCTGTAAATGTTCAGTAAAATTAATAATAAAAAAATAAAGGTACATGGTTTGAATCCACACAAAAAAAATAAAAAAAGAAAGAAAGAAAATGAGAGTGGTAAGAAGAAGAATAGCAATAGGAAAAGCTGTAGCTAATTCTCACTATGTGGCAAGGCATTTGTGACAATGGGCTCAAACACAGATTGCGAGGATGGCTTAGGATTGGGTGATTCTTCATTCTCTACTCTGTTATGTAGGTAGGTTCACTATTAGTCATGAACAATTTTATGACACCAATCAACAATAAGGGAGTTCTGGTGGTGTTATCTGCAGACAGTTGTGTTGTTAATCCAAAGACCGAGACTCTCTGATAATTGGAATCCACCAGCAAATTCTGAAGGAGAAAAATGGATAATATCTTCTCCTGTAGTTCAAATCCTTGGGAACCAGATGTAGGGTCATTTATGATCCTTGATTCTGACTTGAAGGTAACAAATAAGTGAGGGAGTAACAGCAATCTGTGCCAAATGATATTTTCTATGAAAAGTTGAGATCATTATCACAATTGCCTATGTAATGGTTAATTTTCCTGTTGAATCTCACCAGGCCCAATTCTGATTTATAATTTCCCTGTAGGACAGAGTTAGAAATGCCTCTGAAGATTTCTGATCTTTATGGAAGCAGATTACTACATATTTCTCCTAGGAGCAGCTGGTGAGTTTTAACTACTAACTTTTCAGTTGGCAGTCATGCAGTTAGCCACTGCATCACCAGGAATTCTTAATCACCAGTCAAGCTGTTATTATTAAATTATTGTCCATATATAATCAGTTAGACCTAAAAGAAGATAGTTTTCTGTAAGGGGGTGAGTATAAATCCATTCTACAAAAGCTTTGCAATGAAAAAGTACCAATGAGCAATGATGTCAGTGTAAAGGCTAAGGTGTGACTAATCCAAGCCATGGTCTTCTCAATTGCTTGCTATGTATCTGAAATTTGGACAATGACTATGGATAACAGAAGTAGAAGAATCAATACCTTTTTTGTGTGGTATTGGAAAAGAGTACTGAATATCCCATTGACTACCAAGAGGATCAACAAGTCTGTCCAAGACGAAGTGCCACCAGGTTGCCCATTGGAGCTAAAGATGATGAAACTTTGTCTCACCTACTTTAGGCATGTTGTTAGAAGGGGCCAACCCTTAGAGAAGGACATTGTGCTTGGAAAGGTAAAGGGTTAAGTGAAAAAAAAGAAAAAAGGATGACTCCTAACAAATTGGATTGACGCAGTGACTGTAACAATGTGCTTGAATATGTCAGAGATGGTGAGGATAGCACAGGATATTGCAGAGTTCAAATCAGTGGCTCATATGGTCACTGTAAGTTGTAGTTGTAGTCCACTCATCAATACATAGCAACATCAGCAACAACAATTGAAAAGTATGATTCTGTCTGTAGGGTTTTTTAGAACTAATTCTACACTATTCTTGTCTTATGATGTATGTGTATCAAATTTACCAGCACCTCACAATCACATTCAAACAGAAAATAGATACATCTATTGCTAAACATAAGACAGTGCTTAATTAAAATCTTTAAGGATTTGCTCCCTAATTAATAAATTAGTTGTTTTGTCGCATATTTTGTAATTCCTTTCTTCACTCATCTCATCATTTAAAATCTAGGAAGGAGTATATCAAGGTTGTATTCTTTCTCTATATCTATTCAATCTGTACACTGAGATAATCATTCAAGAAGCTGGACTCTATGAAGAAGAATGTGGCATCAGGATTTGAGGAAAATCTATCAACAACCTGTCTTATGCAGATGACATAACTTTGCTGAACGTGAGAAGGACTTGAAATGCTTGCTAAAGAAGATCAAAGACGACAGCCTTCAATATGAATTGGATCTCAACATCAAGAAGATAAAAATTGTCGCCACTGGACCAATAAGCAATATCATTGTGATAGATGGAGAAAACATTGAAATGGTCAACACTTTTACCTTACTTAGATTCACAATCATCACTCTTGTCACCAGTTGTCAGGCAATCAGGAAATATATTGCACTGGGAAAGTCTTAAGTCAGGGACATCTCCAAATTAGAGGAGAAATTATGTCAGTTTTAAGAGTAAGGATTCCTGATTCAGACAATTTTCTTTTCAATCACTTGCTATACGTATGAAAGCTGGACAGTGTATAGAATGACAGAAGAATTGATGCCTTTGAGCTGTGGTGTTGGATACTGAATATCCCGTGGCCTGCCAAAAGAACAAACAGATATGTTTTGGAGAAAGTGGAACCAGAAGAGTCCTTGGAGGCAAAGATGGCAAAGCTTCATCTAACACACTTTGGTCATGTTGATAGGAGAGACTATTCCTTGAAGAGGGATATAGTGTTTGGAAAGGCAGAGGATCAGCAAAAGAGAAGTCTCTCAAAGAGATGGATTAGTGTAGTGACTGCACCAATGGAGAAAGTGTGTCAGAGGTGATGAGGATGGGCCAGGATAAAACAGGGTTCAGATCTGTTGTTCACAAGGTCACTATGAGTCATACTTGTCTCAATGGTTCCTATCAAAAATCATTTTAATTTACACCAAAACCTGAAAGTCCACATGGCTTTATGATTTATATGTCTGGATATTAACAACATAACCTTAGTTAAATCTCTTGTATAACAATGAAATAATTTTTTTTTTACTTTTCAAAGAGAAGCATAAACTGAGAGAGGAGGGGTAGGCAGAGAGAAAAATGCAACAATAAATGAATGGAAATCCAAAGTCTCTATAAGCTTTCATTAAAATTAATAATAAAAAAGAATACAAAAATAACTTCATACACAACTTTATGGTCGTTAACAAATATGAGGTAAGAAAGACTCTAGGGAAATATGTTATTCTCTTTCTCTCTCATTGCCATCAAAAACCAACTCACAGCCAATGATCCATCTGGTTTCTGATACGGTTGTTGTTAGTTGCCATCAAGTTGACAACAACTCACAGTGATTTTATCCTGTGCCATCATCCTCATCATCTCTGATGTACTGAAACTCATTGATATAGTCACTGTCAATTCATCTTGTTGAGAGTCTTCTATTCCTCTGACCCTCAACCTTTCCAAACATGATGTTCTTCTATAAACACTATCCATCCCCTCCTGAACAACACGCTCAAAGCATGTGAGGCAAAATTCCACCATCCTTGCCTCCAAGGAGCACCTTGGTTGTGTCTTCTTCAGATACATTTCATTTTGGTTTTGATTTTTGGGTTGGTTTATTTTTTTTTTCCTTTTGGCAGTCTGTGGAGTATTCAGTATTCTTCTCCAATGGCACAACTCAAAGGCATAATTTTTTTTTCTGTCCTCCTTAGTCATTGCCCAACTTTCAGATTCACAGCAAGTAATTGAAAAAAAAGTGGCTCTGTTCAGGTGCATCTTAGGCTTTAAATTGATATCATTACTTATTAGCACCTCACAGAGGTCTTTGACAGCAAGATTTTCCTGATTTGACATGTCTTTTTCTTCTTTTTAAAAAATTTTTATTAAACTTTATTCATTTTAATGAATATTTGCAGAGATTATGGATTTCCATTCATTCATTGTTGCACTATTTTCTCTAGCCCCTCAAGTTCGTTCCTCTTTTTGCCACAGTGCTAGTCAAAGCCGGTTCTGATTAATCTCCTTTGTCAGTGTGTCCTTTGCCATTCCCTATCACTCCTCCTGAGAGAGACTTCATCCTGATTCATAAGGAAAAGGGGACAGCGTATTCTTTTAGCTACTTCCTTCTGAAAAGGGACACTGTGGGTTTCAGGGTGAAGATCTTTTCTCACTACTCTAAAGGACCCCTTTGGCAATAGGAAACACGTAGACTATTGTGGAGATTGATTTTGGAATTTAGATACACTGTTATCAATTGTGCTTAGCCATACATGTTCATATCCTTGAAGATGTATCATGGAACTGTTGGAGCCTAGAAGTACAAATTTAACTAAGAAGTTAAAAGTATATGAGTCAAAAATTAAAAGCAATAATATTCCAAGTAGAGGTTCTAACAGTGGCAAAAATCAAGTTACAGAGGGAAGGTAGTTCTTAAAATAAAAAGCTTATTGACTAGCACTTTGCCTATTATAGTATAGAGGTTACGAACCATAAGATGTAGAGGCTCAACTATGTCATTTATTGTTATTGTTCTTAAGTCCTGGACCAAATTCCACCTACCACTGTGTTGTTTTACAGCTCAGAAGTCGCATGCAAGGCAGAGGTGAGGTAAGGAACTGCTCATGAGGTTTTCCATCAATTCCAACAACTAAGAAATAGTGAGAAGACTTGGGACCTCAGAAGGCTTTTAGGACCAAATAGTAGGCTCTTGTGTCCAGAAGAAAACTAATATACTTACCAGTAATGTTACTGCTCACCCACAGCTCTTCTGGGAGGATCTAAATTATTGAAGCATCCTCCTTTGCTTCCAGCTGGGAGCTGAGGCCTGTCAGTCCCATCAGCCACAAGGACCTGATGTGGGCTGCACTTGGCCAGGTGTGTTTTAAATCCACACTTAAAGCAAGTGAGTGGGAGCTTCCTTTCTACTCTGTTGCCTATCTGTGGCTCTTGTCTGTGACACTGTCTACTGAAGTGGCCCAGCTTTCCACAGTGGAAGCAATTCTGACCTCATTTACTACCTTTGGGTTGCATTGTATATGAGTAAGACTTCCTATTCCTGACACAGGCTCTAAACTGGCAGCAATAGCTGCCCCAATAATTTTGGCATTACTCTGGTCCTTTCTTCTCCCTCTAGATCCCAATTGTTAAAAGAGGGAAAAGTTTAAACAAATATATAACAAATAATTTTGAACAATATAATCTTTTAATTTTAAGGCTAGAAATATTAATGATATGATCATTTCCAATCCAGAGATACATGTTCCAATGCAGTTCCTATTTTTCTTTACCAATGATATAGATTGTGGATCCAAGCAAGATGATATTGTTGACAACTTCAATCTTTTCTCCATTTATCATGTTGCCTATTGGTCCAATAGTGAGGATTTTTGTTTTCTTGATTTTGATAAAACTGTAGTATTTTTTTTATTCTATATTAAGTCTTTCAAATTCTCTTCAGTTTCAGAAAGCAAAGTTGTGTCATCTATAAAATGGAGACTGTTGGTGAGTCTTCTTCTAATCTTGATGCTACATTTTTCTTTATATACTCCAGCTTCTCAAATTATTATATCAGTATACATCTTGAAAAGATAGGGATAAATGATAAAATGATACACGTTTTTCTTAATTTTAAACCATGTAATGTTCCCTTGCTCTGATAGGACAATCAACTCTTGGTCCAGGTATAGGTTTGTATGAGCACATTTAAGTGTTCCTGGATTCCTATTCTTCTCAGTGTTCACCATAATTAATTATGATACACACAGTCAAATGCCTTTGCAAAGTAATTAAATTACAAACAAATGTTCTGCTGGTTTTGTCTGATTTCAACCAAGATCCATGCAACATTAGCCATGATATTCCAGATACCATGGCCTTTCATGAATTCATCTTGAAATTCAATTCTCTATTGATACACTGCTCTAGCCATTTTAAAATAATATTCAGCAAGATTTTACTTGCATGTCATATCAATTATCTTGTTCAATAGTTTCCGCATTCTTTTGGATTATCATTTTGAGGAATGGTAGCTAATATTAATCTCTTTACATCAGTTGACAAGGTAGCTGTCTTACAAATTTCTTGACAGGTGAGCATGTCCAAGGCTGGATGTTTGTTGAAACATGTACATCAAATATATATATATACATATATCTTGCCAATGCTTTCAGTGCAGCTTGAAACTTTCACTAGCATTGTTTTTTTATTGTATATACTTCCTGAAATGCTTATGTGTCAGCCTATTCTTTCTGGTACAGTGACTTTGTGTATCCCTTCAATTTCTTTGGTTCTTCCTGTATTATCTCTCATTTTGTCCATAGTATCCTTCAGTATTAACAACTCAAGGATAGAATTCCTTCTTCAGTTCTTTAAGGTTGTGAAATACTGAACAAATTCTTTCCTTTTAATTTTCTAACTCCTACTTTTTACACAGTTCATTACAATACTTCGTCTTCTCAAGTTTTCTTTAGAACTTTTCTATACATCTCTTTTGCATCAGCCTTTCTTGAGATAATTGCTATTATGAGTTGTTGAGTTAGAACTGACTCACAGTTGACCTTCAAAAAGCTTTTCAGAGGCAATCACATGAGAATATTGCCCATGGAGCAGCTGTTGGATTTAAACCGTGTTTTCTTGGGTTTGTGGTGTAGCTTCTCCCCAGTAGGTCATCAGAGTTCCCTCTACAAACAGTTGTTGTTATGTGCCATCAAGTTGTTTGCGACTCATAGCGACCCTATGTACAAGAGCCCTAAATGCCGTTCTATCCTGTGTCAACCTCGCCATCTCAAACACACTCATTCCCACCAATCCACTCACAGAATCGATCCATCTCATCCAGGGTCTTCCCCTCCTGCACCGTCCCTCCACTCTCCCAAACATGATGTCCCTCTCCAAGGACCAGTCCCTCCTTGCAACATGCCCAAAGTATGTCAGACGAAGCTTCAGAATGACTCCAAGGAGCATTCTGGCTTCACCTTATCCAGGACAAACCTGTTTGTTCTCCTAGCAGTCCATGGTATATTCAACACTCTTCTCCAGCACCACAACTCAAAGGCATCAATTCTCTATCATCTCTATTCACTGTCCAACTCTCTGATACATAGCACGTAATTGCAAAGACTATAGCCTGGATCAGGTGCACCTTAGTCTCCAGCCTGACGTTGTTGCACTTCAGTACTCTTGAGAGGTACCTCACAGCTGACTTTCCCAACGCAATTCATCTCTTGATTTCCTGGCTGCTGTTACCAAGAGGGTTGACTGTGGAACCAAGTAAACTAAAACTGTTAACTCTCAATCTCTTCACCATCCATACTGATGCTGCTAATTGGCCCCGTGGTGAGAATCGTTGTTTTCTTGATGTTGAGCTTCAATCCATGTTGAAGACTGCAGTCCTTGTTCTCCTGCAGCAAGCGCTTCAGGTCCTCCTCAGTTTCAGCAAGCAGGGTTGTGTCATCTGCATAACGCAAGTTGTTGATGATTCTTCCACAAATCCTGATGCCACATTCCTCCTCATACAACCCAGCGTCTCAGATGATCTATTCTGCATACAGATTGAAAAGGTATGGAGACAAAATACATCCCTGACGGACACCCCTTTCTTGATTTTAAGCCATCCAGTGTCTCCCTGCTCTGTTCTGACAACTGCCTCTTGGTCCAAGTATAGGTTTCGCAGTAGGAGTTGTAAATTGGATAGAAAGAAAATTCTTATCTTTATTCCACATGGAACCACTGATGGATTCAAACCACTAGAGAGATGCAGCCTTTGGGTTAGGTGCAACATTTGGGTTAATAGCCCAGCTCTCTATGGACTGTGCTACCAGGCTTCCTTAAATATATTATCAGTGTGTAAAGAGGACAGTAAAACATCCTGGTGCCAGGCAATAGGTCTGTCTACTACTAGTAGTAGAGATGGCAGCATACAGAATTTTAAAAGATTTTTCTTTTTCTCAAAAGATTTGAGCCTAAATCCTGCAGCTCTAGAACTTATATACCAAATTGAATGCTTAAAGAGTCAGGTAATCTCATTTTTTTTAAAGTTATACTAGTTTATTTACAAAAGTTAAATACATTGATTTTTCACACCAGATTCTTCCAATTGGAAGCATCTCCTATATAAAAGGCAGAGCACCTTTAAGGGCATAGAGAAGAATGCAGGATAGTCCATTAATGGACATGTGCTCAAAGTATGTAAGACAGAACCTCAAAATCCTTGCCTCTAAAAAGTATCCTGGTTTCACTCTCTCCAGGGCAGACGTGTTTGTTGTCCTGGTAGTCCACAGCATGTTCAACACTCTTCTATTGCACTACAACTCAAAGGCATAAATCCTTCCATAATCCTTGGTTATTGTCCATGGTTATGCCCTCTGAAGCATAGAAAGTAATTGCAAAGACCATTTCCTGAATCAGGCACACCTTAGTCTTCAGACTGATGTTGTTGCTCTTCAATACTCTAGAAAGGTCCCTGGCAGCAGACAGTCCCAATGTAATTTTTCTTCTGATTTTCTGATTGTTGGTGCCAAGAGAGTTGATTGTGAAACCAAGCAAACTGAAGTTATCAACAATCTCAACCTCTTCTCTGTCCATCATGAAGTTGCCAATTGGTCCAGTGTTGAGAATTTTAGAACTACTGTAACAACTAAAAGATATTAGATATAATTTAGGAAGCTCTGATGGCCTAGCCCATAGGGTGTTACACTGCTAACCCAAAGGCTTACCTCTTTGATGGTTTGAATCCATTAGCTGCTTCATAGCAACAGATGAGGAATCTCCTCCTGTGCTATTTGTAGCCTCAGATACTCAAGGAAGGTTCAGCTATGAGTTGGTTCTGACTTTACAACAATGAGTTGAACTGAGTCATAAATTATTTGGGGATTAATGCTACAATTGAACTGCCTCAACTACAACGTTGTTACATGTTTAAAATTGTACAATTTAAAATTGTTCATCTCCCAAGTTTGCTTCTGCCCTACTATCTCTGTAGTTCCTAGGCTTTCTCCAGTGCTAGCTGTAGGCAAGCAGTTGCTCTAGGAGGGTAACATGAGCTATCTCTTTCCCCGCAATTTACAGCCTCTGACAACCCACTGGAGGGCCACTTATGAATAGGCTCTGACTCAATGGCATGTAACAATACCTATAGTTTGTAAATGAGGAGGCCTAGTGGCAAGAAGCTGTTCTGCAATCGCACATGGTTCTAATCCACCTGCTACTCCAAGGTAAAAGGATGTGTAATCTCTTCCTGTGGGATTTACACACTCTGAAAAACTGCTGGAGGGTCAGCTATCGATTGGTTCCAGTTCAAATGCAAGCAACAACAGGACCCAGCAGAAGACATGATTTAAAACCTTTTTGCTGTAAGTGTGTCTCATGGTAGAAAGTTGATGACTACAATCACTTTCAGTTCATTGCAGCTCACAGTGGTCCACTGTGAATGCTAAAAGATACCACCACCTGCAGTGGTCAAATTTCCTCTAAATTAGAGCCTTATGCAATTTGTTTTGATTTTTTTCAAGACACCCACAGATGATTCACACTCTTCCTTCTTCCACCAAATGGCCCCTCAGTCACTCATCAGCCAGAGGTGACTCACTCTGCGCCCTGTTTCTGCTTGAATACATCATCCAGTAGCTATCTTCATACATATGATTTCCTTGAGTGACATACGTTTCCATAGTGACGCCAGAACTCAGAGCTGAGCAGAACTTCTCAAACGTGTGTCACCTCTGGCACCAATCAGAGGCGTGACATTTTGGCTAGAATCTACCTGTTAAAAGTCTTTAATAATTATTGTAAATAATCTCGTTTTATTTATGTTTTCATTTAGTAGCAAGGAAACTTTAAAATTGTGTGAGCACAGATGCTTAGCTGTCTATAATGTGAAAGAAAATAAAAAAAGCATATATTTTTAAATTCTATTCAGCTTACTATCTTAACCTAGTCTTAAAGGGTCTCTGGCCTGCAATTCTCCTTTCTCAATATGGTTTTATTTTGTTGTCTATGAAAAAATAGATATTTCTTCTTTGTTCTTGTCCTCTATTTATCGTGTTTCCTGTGCTATAACATGGTTTGAAAGTAAATAGCCCTAGTAGCACATTCTCTATCACCTTAGTGTGCTGAGTGATAAGATTTTAGTAATTTTGTTTCCCTAAAATAGTTACCAAAGATCTGCCCTTTAATAGCCACTTATTTTTAAATAAGCCATATACTGCTGAGTTTCCAGGTCTAGAAACAGTATCTGATTAAATCACTTAGCTATAAATCAAAAGGATCAGTGGTTCAAACTCACGAGCTGCTTTGCTAGAGAAAGATGTAGCAGTCTGATTTTATAAAATGTATAGCCTTGAAAACTTCCCTGTGGTAGCTCTACTCTGTCTTACTGGGTTACAAGGGGTTGGAATCAGCTTGATAAAAATAGATTTGCTTTGAAAGGTTTTAAGAGCAGTACTGCATCACCTGTAGTACTCTCTAACTAATTAATTCATTGCCATAGAGTCTGAATCAATCTATAGCTGACCCTACAGCAGGTTTTCAGAGACTATAAATTGCATAGAAGGAGATCACCCATAAACCTGCCATTGTGTTGGCAGCCCAACTCTTTAGCCAGGACCTTCAAATTCATCAGTGACCCTATGAACGATCATCTTTGTGCCTGCATTGGTCATTATGACTACAATAGCTCTTGGACTCATGGATAAACTAGCATCATTTTGTATCTAGAAGGGTTAGTCTGGATTATTGCCAACTGGGCAATACCAATAGGTATTTCTGCCTAATAGATTCCCTCAGCCTAGTGTATTTCTTCAGTGAAAGAAAGATTGCTTTCCTCAGCCAGAGGTGCTGCAAGCCACAGTGGTCATTAAAGTGTTGAGGGTAGGCGTAGAGAGCTTACCAGGCTAGGGTAGGCCCTTGTAATTGAATGCTGTCTCTGATTCAGTTGTTCAGCCACTCAGTCCAACTTGGAGCAGCCCCTCGTCCTTCACAGCCTTGCCATTGCAGGGTTCACTGCTTGCACTGGCAGCCAGAGCAACTTTTCTCCCCTCAGATCATTTACATAATGAGGAAAAGTGACAGGATGTCCATATATAGGAAAAACCATATGTCACATGATTTAGGTGTTACATAAGATGATAGGCACAATATATTTGAGGATAAATGCACACATATAATTTAATCTCATTTGATAGTCATAATTAATGACTTGGCAGCAGTAAGAGGGAATTTTATTCTTTTTGTTTGTTTGTTTATAGCAGTATTTGCCACAGAATTAGTGTTCTCAAGCTCAATACACTGCCACTAAGTTGAAGTCACCTCTTAGCTCACCCTCCAGCAGGTTTTTGGGCGGTTGTGAATTACCCAAGAGGAAATTGTCGATCTTTCTCCTGTGGAGCTTTTTTTTGTTGATTTCAAACTGCCAGGAAGGCATTGTTACTGATTAGCAGTGCAACTCCCTATGGACTATACCACCAGAGTCCCGGACACATAATAGACTCTCAATAAACATTTGTTGTCTGAATCTCTACTTTCTATATTGTAAGCTTGTCAGCCTAATGGACTTGCACACAGTATTTGCTTTATAAGTAGATAGCAGAGACACATAAGCATAGTGGGTCTATATTTATTCAACGCATCTTTTTAAAAGCATTAAACTTAGATTTCCCACAATCATGATAAGTTTAAAATAATTTGAATCAAAAGAGTTGTATCAATGTGCTTATAAAATTCAATCACATTTAAATATTGCCAGAATCTTCTCAGATATTCCAAAGCCTGCATCTCCCCATGAGAAATTGTATGTTGATTTAGAAAAAGTTTATTAAGTGACATTAAATGTTTCTTTTTTTATGTTTGCAGTTAAATATATTGATATATAAAATAATATGATCTATTAGAATAGCATATACCACACCAGACATAGCCCAAATAATGACCACAGACATCACCCTTCAGCACTGGTATGTATTCCCAGGAGTTTTTGGAATACTTTAAAGTTTTAATCCAGAAAATTCTGTCAAGGATGTATTATTATATTTGTAAGACAATAAGGAAACTAAGAATTACAAAACTTATATTTTCAAGAAAGTAAAGTTCACATGTAACATGCAAAAGAAATGTGGTGTATTTACATGCAATGCATTCATCAGAAAGAGGAGGAGTATCCAAGACCAGTGCTTCTCAAAATAGTAGGGTTGAATGTTGTTACAGGGCCAATGAGTCATAATATGTAAATCAAAGAACAGCTAGCTTCCTTCATCAAGAAAATTTTGTCTTTAAAATAAAAGTCGTCCATATTCTAGAATATGTTTTATACCATGGTTTCCTTACCTTCTGCTGCAAACACCTTTTTCTCAGCAGGGATAATAGCAAACAGGTTTTTGGTGGTTTTTGTTTTGTTTTGTTCTTGTTTTTTTCCCAAGAGAGTCTACAAATCACCCTTTGAATAGCACTCTGCTATATATAAGCCTATCAGTCAGTCCAAGCAAAATTAGAGGTGGACTCAAAGGATATGAATGTAGGTGAGAGATATGATAATAAATAAATAAAAGATAGGTGTTATCCAGTCTAGCTTGTGCTGAGCCCATGTGCTGGTGGTGGTTTTATGAGATGCCATTGAGTAGACTGTAACTCGGAGCAACCTTTTGAAGAAGATTGCCATACACTACCTGTAAGGCAATTAATTCTCAGTGAACCAGAACTTTGCATTTTTGGTTAGCAATCAAGCATACTAGCCTTTTGCACCACTCATGGACATTGACAATGTCCAGGATGTTTTTAACCTCCTTAAATTATTATTTCAATCAATAAAAAATCTGCTCATCGTACATAATGTACAAGGCACTATAATAAAAGGTGAAGAGGATTTAAGAAATCAGAGTTCCTGCCCTTCTCAGGAAGTTTGCAAATACAATCCAAGTGAAATTAACAATACGTAAGTATCAGTGGTATTGCTCAAATAACTAATGTAGAACACAAGAGCACCAGGTCTGGAATAATCATGGTCAAGACTCCATGGTAGAGGAAAAAGGCATAATGATGAAATCATGCACATGGTATGAGCAAAAATGCAGAGGTAAGGAAAAAAAGTCAGACATATTCCCAAGAAAATGAGAAAAATAAACCTTCAGATGAAGTGAAGAATTTGAAAAGAAGAGAATGAGATAGACGTAGGAAGGTAGACTTTCCCTCAGGGAAATGAGGTTAAGATGCTTATTAAGCACACTGAGTCCTAAAGAAAGCTTCTTCTTGCTAAAGGCTGACTATCCTAATGAGTAAGCAGGAGCTTTGTTAGGAATGCTGCTTTCTATTTTTAGTTTTCAGGGGTGTAGGGTTGGGGGTTTTTTGGTTCTTGTTTGTGGAGGTTTTTTTTGCATATTTTGACCATGCATGAATTCTTATGAGGAGCATACAGGTTTATATATTAAAGAAAAACATTTTAGTTATGAAAACCTTTTTAAACTTCCTGCTCTGGAAAACAATGCATACCTTCATAGCTTCTAGAAATTTCCGACTCTGGTTTACTATTAAAAAAAATTAATTTATCAGAGAAAATTTTACTATTTGTTAGCCTTGAACATATTCTAAAAAAGATCAATTCCATTACATATTTTCAAAATTTCACATGGTGGATTTAAAATGGGAAGGTTCCTTACACAATTATAGATTTTACTAAAAATAAAAGACAATAGCCAATTTACTAAGGGCAAATATTTCTTTAAGACTGAGTACATATTTTTCTCACATCTAACTCTTTTCAACAATAGTCTATTTTTGTTTTTATGAAATGCTGAACATAGGAATCCACAAATTCCAACTAGTAAAGGACAGTGGTTGAATTTGAGGTTTGGTCCTTTCATTCCATCCCAAAGTTCAAATGCCTCTTGGAGCCTACCCCATAAAAAAAAACCACATTAGGGAGTATCCAAGATGCCAGCTGTACTTGTATCTCCATGCAATTCATGTACTGTGAGAGAAACTTATAATTTTCCATACTTAAATTCACATGGTTCACGGCAATTTAGTGAAACATTCAAACACCTAGAATATCTCATGGAAAGAAGAAAATATCAAGGAGGAAAATCATTAACCTGTCAATAATTTTACTAAGTTTTAGTAAGTGGTTAAAGAGAAATCAAGATGCACTATATTTGCACTTTATTTTTGCACAATGAACTGACATTTGCCTAACATTTACAAATTAATTTGCATGCTTATCCCACAAGCATTTATTTTTCCTATTAGTTGATTCTCATTCCCAGATACCTCCTTATATAATCAGGATTAACTATGAACTAAGCCTGACTAATGTGTTCAAAACAACTAGGAACACTAGAATCAGACAGAAATCCTTGGTGAAGTTCTCATTCCATACAACCTTTAGTAAGTGGAGAAAGCCCCTGGATGGTCAACACACTCAGTTACTAATCAAAAGGTCAGTGGTTCGAGTTCACCCAGAGGCAACTCCAAAGAAAGCCTCTTGCTCTACTTTTGCCAAATCAGCCAATGAAAACCTTATGGAACACATTTCAACTCTAACATAGAAGCAATTGCCATAGTTGGAAGCAACTCTACAGCAACTGGCTTTAGTCAATGGAGAAATCTTGACAAAGAGTTATAGAGAACATGACAATAAAAAGCCTGGGTAGTTAACGTGCATTTTGGCCTGTACAGGAAAGCTCTAAGGGAAAGCACAAAAAGTGAGGGAGGAAAGAGAAGATAGTGTCAAACTAAAACCCTCCAGGAATCTGAGTCAGAAAGGAGAGGTCTTTTTAAATTGTAGTAATGGTGGAGTCAGATTCCTGAATGGCATACAATTTGTCACTGTTGTTGTTGTTGGCCTGTGCCATTATGTCAGAACCAATTAATAGTTGAGGCTCCAGCAGGTATTTCAGCCCAAAGCCCAAAGACAGGTGGTTCTAATCTATCAGATGCTCCTCGGGAGAAAGATAATCTCCTGTGAGCCCCTGACAATTTACTAGAGGATCAGCTATGATTAATCTAAAGATCTGAGGTTTAACTCTATCCTAAGTTACAAAAGAAATACCTGGTCATCTCCTTTCATAAATTTGCAGCCAAGAAAAGCTCAGTAGAATTTCTCTATACTGCAACACATGGAGTCACAGTAATTTGGGGTCTATGGTAAGAGATTTAGGTCTTTATATATATAAACAAATCAGGAGTTTGGGGATCAACAGGTTAGTGTGCTCTTTGAGCAGAGTCTGGTTCTGGAGCAGTTCCTGATAGTTGTCTTTCACAATCGCCCTTTAAGAAGCTGTTTGTATGGTTATAGGGGTGCTGTCGTGAGGCTGTGTGTGTATGCATGTGCATACCCATGTATATTCTTGTAAAGAAAAGGCTGCCTATTCATGCCCAACCTTTTTAGCAGTATTCCACTGGTGAGTTGCAGACACAAAAATAGGGATTCAGAAGATTCTCCTGGGGGTCAAAATGTGGAGGAAAGGATTTTCTAATTTAGAGTTCTCAGAAAATCTTCCATAATGCTTGTGACACTGCCTTCCTTTCTGGTTTTTTCTCTGTCAATTATGTGTTTGGCTTTGCCTACAGACACATTTTTTTTCATGAGCAGTTGCTTTCCTGTAAGATGGAATAACACATTTGACAGCATTCTCTGCACCCTATCATTAATTCATTTTATTCACTGTGGTTGCAAAGATTAAAACCAGCTCCCTGATGCATTTGTAGATGCTCATGGAATTCCATTTGAATTCAGCATTAATTAATGTGCCATTAAACATGTTCTTTTTTCCCTTCCTGACACTGCATGATATTAAGTCCTTTTTAACTTTTAGTTGTTCTTTGTAATTTACACTGTTTGAAAATAATATGCAGTGACATAGGAAACTGAAGATAAATCTATAGCTGGTTTAACTCAATGTATTCCAAATCACAATTCATTTTTCTTTAATATATTGGCGTTATCACGAAGACATTTATTATCTTCACTCTAGAAACATAATTTTTGTCACATTATTTGTCATAAAAATACATAGAAAAGAATTGTACACAGTCTTATTCTGTGAGATAAGGCTTGCTACTGTGCAAATGAAAATAAATATCCCAAAAATCCTATTTTAATGAAAAAAGAGTAAGTATATGATACTAAATTATATGTTTTTGAAATAAAAAAATAACATAACGGAGCTGATGTATGTTTAATACTAGTATATTTTTTAACTAGTATTTTTGATGTTGCCATTGTTCATCTAATTTTTAAGTTCAGAATCCCTGAGGGTCAACCCTGACTGAGTATTTATGGCACAAGTTTATACTTCCATCTAGGAAATCAGTAATAGAGACAAGTCATTTTATTTCTATCTGTTGTGGAATCCGGCACTCAACTAGATGATCTTGACTTTTACATTCAAAGAATATATGTAGACCCACAGCTGAGTTTAAGAGACAACAGATTAATGCGGCTGCACAATATGAAAACACCCCCTTAGGCAACGTCTTTCTATTCTCATTCAGAAAAAAATAAAAGTGAAAAATAAGACCTTACAAAAACACTTCATCACTTAGCCAGAGAAAATAGTTTTCTTTTGTTAAATGACCTTCAATTTTAGTGGGATATAAAACCCTAACTGTCACAGCTAAAATTTATCAAACCTGTTACACATGGGATTACATGCAAAGCAGTCTATGTTCCATACAAGAAGCTGTCAGAGCTGTCAGACAGCCAAGGATTCCATCTCTAACAAAGAAATAAAGAGACGCTGTGGTAAACCTGAAGCAGCGATTATTCAAATTGTTTTACTGAGTAACTTGTACTAAATATAAATGATACCAGACTAAAATAAAAAGTCAAATTATATATATATCAAGAAAGAGGATCTGGTGTCCTACTGGATAAGGAGTTGTGCTGCCAACTTAAGAATGAATGCTTCAATTCCACTAGCTACTCAAAGAAAAAAGCCAGGCAGTTTCCTCTTGTGCAATGTGCAATTTATAGCTCCTGAAAATATGCTTAATGGTTAGCTATGAGTCAGTTTCAAATCAAAGGCAATAAAGAAGTTATAATATAACATCATATATATATATATAATGTTAAGGAGCCCTGGTGGTGTAATGGTGTAGTATATTACATCATTAAATGTTAAGCTACAGGAAGAAGACAGATTCAATAAAGATTTATAGCTTGAAAAGGTTTTAGTATGTAAAGGGGTACTAAAGGGTAATATAATGATTAAGAACTTAATTGCTAAAAAAAGTTTGACAGTTCAAACTCACCCAACAGCTCCACAGAGGAAACACCTGTCAATAAGATAATAGTCTAGAAAAACTCCATGAAGCAGATCAATTCTGTCACAATAGAGTCACTATGACTAGAAAATTAGCATGGCAATTAGCAACTTAATTATACTGAACTTAATACAGAACATACCTGTGCAATGATTCATGTTTTAAAATCTCCAAGACTGGTCGCACAATTTGATGAATGGAAAAAGGGATGAGTTAAGGAAATGGGAAAGATCCTGTGTGAAAAACAATGTACATGTAATTTTGAAGTTAACCAGTATAAAATAAAAAGTTATACTAAAAAAAAAAAGTCAAGTAGATAGATGCCCAGAATTATATACATGTCCTAAGTCAATCACTTCTTTTTTAAACATTTTTTTATTTTACTAGTTTTAATGAACATTTATAGAGATTTTGGATTTCCATTCATTCATTATTGCGCATTTTTCTCTACCCTCCTCCCCACCCCCTGCAGTTCGCTCCTAACTGGGTTCTATACATTGTTTTTGTTGTTATGTGCCATCGAGTTGCCTGCAACTCATAACATCTATAACATATATGTACAACAGCCTTAAACCCTCCTCTATCTTATGCCAATCTTATTGTCTCTGACACATCTACCCCCATTACCCCAGTCACTGAATCAAGCCATCTCATCAAGGGTCTTCGTCTCCTCCACTGTCCCTCCACCCTGCCAAGCATGATGTCCTTCCAAGCATGATGTCCTCTGACTGGTCTCTCCTTTCAATATGACCAAAGTATGTGAGAGGAAGCGTCAGAATCCTTGCCTCAAAGGAGCAGCCTGGTTTAACCCTCTCTAGAACAAACCTATCGATTCTCTTAGCTGTCTATGGTACATTCAATAATCTTCTCTAACCCACAGCTCAAAGGCATCAATTCTCCTTCTATCATTCCTTGTCATTTTCCAGCTCTCTGACACACAGCAAGTTATTGCAAAACCATAGCCTGTATTAGGCCCACCTTAGTCTCCAGAATGGCATCCTAGCTCTTCAGTACTTTGGAGAGGTCTCTGGCAGCAGACTTTCCAATGCAATGTGTCCTTTAATTTCCTGGCTGCTGGTTCGAAGAGTGTTGATTGTGGAACCAAGCAAACTAAAGCTGTTTACAGTCTCAATTTCTCCACTATCTATCACAATGCTGCCAATCAGCCCAATGTTGAGAATCTTTTTTTTTTATTGACCTTCAATCCATATTGAAGTCTGCAGCCCCTGACCTTTTGCAGCATGCACTTCAGGTCCTCCTCAGTTTCAGCAAGCAGGGTTGTGTCATCTGCATAATACAGATTGTTTATAAGTCTTCTTCCAATGCTGATGCCACATTTCTCCTCAAAGAGCCCAACCTCCTGGATAATCTGTTCTGCATAAAAATTGAGAAGGTAGGGAGACAGGACACATTCCTGGCATACACCCTTCCCAATTTTGAACCATGCACTGTTCCCTTTCTTTGGTCCAAGTACAGGTTTCACATAAGCACAATCAAGTGTTTTGGGATTCCCATTCTTCTCAGACTTAGCCATAGTTTGTTTTGGTCCATACAGTCAAATATATTTGCATAGTCATTAATAAAAGAATGAGAAAATAGGTATTTTCATGTGTTTTCTGAATTCTTTTTCATTCAATGCATGTGGAAATGAAATAAAAACTATATTTTATAACTAAAATAAAAATCCATATGTATTGCTGGGAATATTGAGCAATTTAACTCTAATTTCTTCCTCAGTCTCAGTCGAGAATGTGGGTTCAGAGTGGTCAGGCAGATGCTATGCATTCCAGACGGTATGAATTAATGAGTGGGTCAAGTCCATCATGTGTTGAAAGTAGTCAGGGTGGGTGAGGTATGTACATATTCAGTGTGGGCAAGTGTCTTTGCAAACAATGTGTCCAGAAAAGAATTCTAAATTATTTTCCCCATCTTTTCATATTGTTTGTGTAGCTACAAATTATACCCAGCAGAACCTTAAAAGATAAACTCCAAGTTTGAAATCTATACACAATTGTTTTACTTATTTATGAATGGAATCTTCAATAGGAACAAAAAATTAAGCTCTCAGCTACTAATTAAAGGGTAGTGGTTCAAATCTACACAAGGAAAACTTTGTTGTTGTTGTTGTTATGTGCTGCTGAGTCACATACAACTCATAGCAACCCTATGTACAACAGCCCTAAAACATGCTCTATCCTGTGCCAGCCTCATTGTCTCCAACAAACCCACCCCAATTACTTCCGGCACTGAATAGAGGGCCTTCCTCTCCTGCCTGTCCCTCCATCCTCCCAAGCACGACGTCCCTCTCCAAGGATTGGTCCCTCCTTGCAACATGTCCAAAGTATGTCAGCCGAAGCTTCAGAATCCTTGCCTCCAAGGAGCAGCCTGGTTTCATCCTCTCCAGGATGAACCTGTTTGTATTCTTAGCAGTCCATGTTGTATTCAATACTCTTATCTGCTTGCTGAAACTGAAGAGGACCTAAAGTGCTTGCTGCAAAAAGTCAAAAACTGCAATATGGATTGAGGCTCAATATCGAGAACACAAAGATTCTTACCACTGAGCCAATGGGCAGCATCAGGATGGATGGTGAGGAGACAGAGATTATAAACAGCTTTAGTTTGTTTAGCTCCACAGTCAACACTCTTGGCACCAGTAGCCAAGAAATTAAAAAACATATTGCGATGGGGAAAGTCTGCTGTTAGGGACCTCTCCAGATACTGAAGAGCAATGGTGTCACTCTGGAGACTAAGGCAAACCTGATAAAGGCCATGTCTTTGTCATTACTTGCTATGTATCAGAGAGTTGGACAAAGACTAGAAATGATAGGAGAATCATGCCTTTAAGCTATGGTGCTGGAGAAAACTATTGAATATACTATGGACTGTTAAGAAAAGGGACAGCTTAGAAAGCAAAAAAAAAATCATAGCAACTGAAAATTCTCTGCACTCATGGGGTTGCTATGTGGTGGAATCTGTTCAATATCAACTGATTAGATTTTGTTGCAGTTTTGAGGTTATTTTTATACACAATAACAGCCATTCTCACCAATTCACACCTCTGCATGCTTGCGAACATAGATAAAAATGGAGGCTTACACACCAGTGTTCATTGCAGTGATATTCACCAGTACAAGAACATGGAAACAGCCCAAATGTCCAACCATAATTGAAAGGATTGAGAAATTATGGTATATTAACACAATTGAATACATTGTAGCATGCAGGAGCAATGATTTTATAAATTGCTACATAACTTGGGAAGGACTGGAGATCATTACATTAACTCAGTCCCAAAAAGACAGATATTGTATAAGACTATTATTGTAGAAATAGATAACTAGTAAAATGTGTACAAGGATCTGAGGCATGGAGGGTAAGAGCAGAGGGTGAGGATGGTTAAGAAGGTGGTAATCATAGGGCCACAGTATTAAATGGGTAGAGGGAGGGCTGGTTTAGGAAGTGGGAAAGATTTGATGTGAAAAAATGTATACGATATTTGTAAGTAAACAAATATTAAGGTTTTTTTAAAATTATCTTAATCCTATTTAAACTGATATTGTAATTCTTTTGCATCTATGTAAAAAAGACAAAAAATGGCCACAGCTATTTAAATTCCCACTTACCTTCCAATGGAAGATGTGCATTTGGGTTTTAAAGTTAAGAAAACAAAGCCAGGGATTCTTATGAGGATTTCTTTCACTTGTGCTTTCCATACTGTAAATCCTTCAGTTGCTGAATAAAGTATTTCTTTGTTTCAAGACACATTCCTCCCCTTGTTTATGGAAAGGGCCCCTTCTTTCTGTGACATTGAAAAAAAATCTTAGTCTCTACCAAGTGACACTCTCAAATTTAAGGAGCGTTACCAGTATTTCAGAAATTTAGATAATTAGTCCATTACAACATGCTAGTATGAGTACAATGAGACTTTTGATAGAAGAATTCACAGTATCTAGGACTGCAGCATTCAATATGAATTGAAGCTCAATATCAAGAAAATAAGGATTCACACCACTGGGCCAATTTTCAACATCATGATAGATGGTGAAGAGATAGAGGTTGTTCACAGCCTTAGTTTGCTTGGCTCCATAATCAACACAGCATCCGGGAAATTAAAAGACATATTGTGATGGGAAAGTCTGCTGTTAGATATTTCTCCAAAATACTGAAGAGCAATGATGTCAGTCTGGAGACTAAGGCATGCCTGATACAGAAACTTGGTCTTTACAATCACTTGCTATGCATCAGAAAGCTGGACAATGAATAGGGATGATAGAAGAAAAATTGATTCCTTTGAACTGTGTTGTTGGAGAAGAGTACTGAATATACAATTGTGTTGGAGAGGGTCAAACCAATCTGCTCCTTTGAGGCAAGGATTCTGAAGCTTCATGTGAAAATACTTTGGACATGTTTCAAGGGGTGAACCAGTCCTTGGAGAAGGACTTCATTCTTGGGAGGGTGGAGGGACAGTGCAGGAAAGGAAGACCCTACATGAGATGTATTGATTCAGTGACTGGGGCAATGAGGGTAGGTGTGTCAGACAGAGACAGTAAGATTGGTACAGGATAGAACATTATTTAGGGCTGTTGTACATAGGGTCACTGTGAGTTGCAGGCAATTCAATGGCACATAACAACAACAACAGTGTTCAGAATAGTACTTTAAGCACTGGGGCTGAAGATCAAAGAATACAGCCTTTAATATGGGTTGTATCTCCACATCAAGAAAACATAAATTCTCACCACTAGACCATTAAACAATGTCATGATAGTTGGAGAAAAGATTGGAATTGTTAACAATTTC
Source organism: Elephantulus edwardii (assembly GCF_000299155.1). Lineage (NCBI taxonomy): Eukaryota > Metazoa > Chordata > Mammalia > Macroscelidea > Macroscelididae > Elephantulus > Elephantulus edwardii. The sequence continues at coordinate 253,202 of NW_006400172.1, forward strand.
ATCTTATTTGGATCCACAATGAACACACTTGGTAAGCAGCATTCTGGAGATTAAGAGACAGTACACTGGAAGAGTCCGCAGTCAGGGATGTCTCCAAATTATCAGGTAGCTACATCTCATATACTTCGATCATGTGGTAAGAAAGGACCAATCTTTGGAGAAGGACACCATGTTCTTAAGGGTGGAAGGACAACACAGGAAAGGAAGACCCCAGATGAGATGGATTGATACAGTAACTGAGGCAATGGGTATTGGTGTGTCAGAATCAGTGAGACTGGCTCAGAACAAGGCAGACTTCAGAGCTGCTGTATATAGGGTGGCTATAGTCATCAACAACCTGCATTATGCAGACGACACAACCCTGCTTGCTGAAACTGAGGAAAACTTGAAGCGCTTGCTGCAGAAGGTCAAGGACTGCAGTCTTTAATATGGATTGAAGCTCAACATCAAGAAAACAAAGATTCTCACCACTGGGCCAATTGGAAGCATCAATATGGATGGTGAAGAGAGTGAGATAGTTAACAGTTTAAGTTTACTTGGCTCAACAATCAACACTCTTGGTAACAGCAGCCAGGAAATCAGGAGATGAATTGCATTGGGAAAGTCAGCTGTTAGAGACCTCTCAAGAGTACTGAAGAGCAACAATGTTAGGCTGGAGACTAAGTTGCGCCTGATCTGAGCTATAGTCTTTGCAATTATGTGCTATGTATCAGAGAGTTGGACAGTGAATAGGGATGATAGAAAGAGAATTGATGCCTTTGAGCTGTGGTGCTGGAGAAGAGTGTTGAATATACCATGGACTGCTAGGAGAACAAACAGGTTTGTCCTGGATAGGGTGAAGCCAGAATGCTCCTTGAAGTCAAGGATTCTGAAGCTTCGTCTGACATACTTTGGGCATATTGCAAGGAGGGACTGATCCTTGGAGAGGGACATCATGTTTGGCAGAGTGGAAGGTTGATGGGGGAGAGGAAGACCTTCGATAAGATGGATTGATTCTGTGACTGGAGTGGTGGGAATAGGTGTGTTTGGGATGGCTACGTTGGCACAGGATAGAACGGCGTTTAGAGCTCTTGTACATAGGGTCACTATGAGTCGTAAGTGACTCAATGGCAAATAACAACAATTATAGTCTGTTGACCAGGATTTTATTCAGGATGTTAATATCAAGGTTCATGAGTGATATTAGTGCATAGTTTTCTGTTTTTGTGGTGTCTTTACCTGTCTCTGATATCAAGGATATGTTTGCTTTATAGTATGAGGCTGGAAGAATTCCATCTTTTTCTGAAATACTTTATTTATAATTTGTGACAGTTTTTCTCTGAATGTTTGATAAAGTTCACCATCCAATTTGATAAAAACCATCCAGTTCAGGGCTTTTTTTGGTTGAAAGTTCTTTCATTACCTGTTCAATTTCTTCTTTTGTGATGAGTCTTTCAGATGACTTACTTCAGTCTGTGTCAGTCTGGATAGTACATGAGTTTCTAAGAAATTGTTCATTTCCTCTAGGTTTCCGTATTTGTTTGAGTATAGGTTTTCATAATATTCCACTATCAGCTTATTTCTTTCTTTCTTTTTTTTACAAATTCACTCCTTTTTTGTTTTTTAAGTTTCTTTTTTTTATTTTTCATTTCAGTGAACATCTACAGAGATTTTGGAATTCCATTCATTCATTGTTGC
>NW_006400172.1:255806-265213 GCF_000299155.1 Elephantulus edwardii
TTCCTTTTTTACCCTGTTAGAGAAGTTTCTGGATGCACATAGGGATTTGATTCTTAGAAGGTCCCATTCATCTATTTTATCTTCTCCTGGTTGTAAAGTTTTCAGAATACTTGGAAGACTCTTTATATTGTGGATTAGGACTACTAAAGTTCTTCCAAGCTTTTCTGAATGAAGTTTATAGTCCTTGGTTTTAGTCCTAGGTCCATGATCCACCTTGAGTTGGTTTTTGTATATGGAGTGAGGTGGGGATCTTGTTTAATTCTTCTGTAGATAGATTTCCAATTTTGCCAGTCTCCTGCTTCAGCATCTTTTCATTTTGTTCTGGCTTTTTTATGTTCTAAAGAAATTTTCAGAACATCTTCTGACACTGTACTGTGTTTTTCTTTCATTACTGTCTTTTGCTTTCTTTATGAATGATGTTCTTCATGTCATCCCATAATTGATCTTGTCTTTGGTTGGATGCATCAAACTTATTCTTGACATTTTTAAATTCATTTGGGATATACTCAAAGTTTTATTCTTGTTCTTGTGAATTTGTTTTAATTAACTGTTTTCCTCCTCAGTTTGATTGTGAACATGGTAATCTATTTCTATTTATATCTGTTGCAAGGTACCATAGAGTTGAGTGTGACTCACTGGAACCCTTTGAAAAACAGATCTGAACTCTGTGCTATCCTGTACCATCTTCACAATCTCTGATATATTCATGTCCATTACTACAGTCCCTATACTAACCTATTTCAAGAGGGTTTTCTTCTATTTCACTGATCCTCCACGTTTCCAAGCATGATTTCACTATCTAAGGAATACTACTCTTACCAATATGCCCAGTGTGGAAGATGAACTTTTGCCTGTAAAGGATGCAACCTGTCTGCATCTCATTCAAGAAAATATTTTTGGTTTTTTGTCAGACTATGTGATATTCAGTGTTCTTTTCCAACATCACAACTCAAGGCATCTTGATTTTTTTCTTCTTCGTCTATAATTCTTAATCATTATCCAGCTGTCAGATGCATAGCAAATGATTGACAATACCGTGGCCTAAATCAGGCCCACCTTAGTCCTCAAACTAGCATTGTTTGTTGTTCTTATTGTTATGTGCTGTCGAGTCACATGTGACCTATGTTGTTGTTGTTATGTGTCATTGAGTCACTTTGTGACTCATAGTGACCCTATGTACAAGAGCTCTAAATGCCATTCTATCCTGTGCCAATGCAGCCATCCCAAACACACCTATTCCCACCACTCCAGTCACAGAATCAATCCATCTCATTGAAGGTCTTCCTCTCCCCCATTGCCCTTCCACTCTCCCAAACATGATGTCCCTCTCCAAGGACCAGTCCCTCCTTGCAACATGCCCAAAATATGTCAGACGAAGCTTCAGAATCCTTGACTTCAAGAAGCATTCTGGCTTCACCCTATCCAGGACAAACCTGTTTGTTCTCCTAGCAGTCCATGGTATATTCAACACTCTTCTCCAGCACCACAGCTCAAAGGCATCAATTCTCTTTCTATCATCCCTATTCACTGTCCAACTCTCTGATACACAGCACGTAATTGCAAAGACTATAGCTCAGATCAGGCGTACCTTAGTCCCCAGCCTGACGTTGTTGCTCTTCAGTACTCTTGAGAGGTCCCTAACAGCTGACTTTCCCAATGCAATTCATCTCCTGATTTCCTGGCTGCTATTACCAAGAGTGTGTGACTGTGAAGCCAAGCGAACGAAAACTGTTAACTATCTCACTCTCTTCACCATCCATACTGATGCTTCCAATTGGCCCAGTGGTGAGAATCTTCGTTTTTTGATGTTGGGCTTCAATCCATATTAAGGACTGCAGTCCTTGACCTCCTTCATCACCACAGGCTCTTGCTCATATGTCATTTCATGAAATTCCTCTCTGTCAGCCAATTCCTTCTGATATAGTGACTCTGTGCACTCCTCCATCTTCTTTTGATACTTCCTGGATCATTCAACATTCTACTCAAACTATCCTTAAGTATTGCCACCCATGACTTGAATTTGTTTTTCAACTCCTTCAGCATAAGAAACTCTGAGCGAGTCCGGCCCTTTTGATTTTCTGACTCCAGCTCTCTGCATCTTACTTTGTTGTCCCTATCTGCCTTTTGAAATTTTCTGTTCAGTTCTCTGATTTCTTGATTTCTTCCCTCACCTTTGGCTTCTCAGCACTCTAATGCAATACTCAGAGTCTCATCTGGCATCCGTTTTGGTCTTTCCTTCTTCCTCAGCCTTTGTAATGATCTTTTGCATTCTTCATGGATGATTTTCTTGATATCCTCCCAGAGCTCATTTGGTATATACTTATTGGTGCTCAAGGCCTCAAACCTGTTCCTGAGATGGGTTTGAAATTTAAGTGAGACAGACTGAAGGTCAAATCTTGGATCTCATGGACTTGATTTAATTTTCCTCAACTTCAGCTTGAACTTGCATATAAGTAGTTGGTGGTCTGTCCCAGCCTAGTTTTCACTGCTGATATGAGTATCTCCAGCGAGTCTTTCCACAAATGTAATCTATTTGATTCCTATGCATACCGTCAGGTGAGATCCATGTGTATAGCCTGCGTTTATGTTTCTTATAAAAGGTATTTGCAATGAATAAATCATTGAATGTGCAGAACTCAATCATTCTATCTCCAGCTTCATTTCTGTCACTGAGCCCGTGTTTTCCAACTACTGATCCTTCTTCCCTGTTCCCAACTTTTGTGTTCCAGTCACCCATTATAATTAATGCATTTTGATTGCATGTTTGATCAATTTCTGACTGCAAATTTGGTAGAAATCTTCTATTTCCTCCTCTTTGGCTCTAGTTGTTGGTGCATATATTTGAATGATATTGGTATTCACTGGACTTGCTTGTATGCATATAGATATTATCATGTAGCTCACCACATTGTATTTCAGGATAGATCTAGAAATTACTTTTTTAATTATGAAGCCAACCCTATTTTTTCTCCCTTTTCATCCCTGGCATAGTCAATCATGTGATCATCTGATTCAAAATGTTCCATGCCAAGCCATCTCATTTCACCAATACCTAGTATGTCAATATTTATGTGTTCCGTTTCTTTCTTAACAATGTCCAATTTTCCTACATTCATGCTTCTCACATTCCACGTTCCAATCACTAGTGTCTTCTTATAGCTGTTCCTCTTTCTCCGTGTTTCCATTTCTAAGATCTCAGTTTCAATTGCTATGTATGTTAGTCCAAATGATAGTATAAGTGTGCTCTATTTTACATAGGGTTTTCGAATGCCTGTAATTTTGGAAGTGGATGGTCAATCCTTCATCCTAGTTTGTCTCAATTTTTAAATATACATAATAGTATCTGACAGACAAGCATTCCACAGAAAAGAGCAGATGAAAGATATTTGCCAGTTAGATAACGACCGATATTCAATGTTGCTGCCCACCAGGTTACATGTTTGGTTCGGGTTTTTTTTCGTTTTTTTGTTTTTGTTTTTGTGTTTTGTTTTGTGTTTTTAACCCACCATCTCCCTACTCCACCACCAACACTTCCTACTTTTGCCTACAACATTCAATACCCGTCTCCCATTGACCAGCCCCTGTTGTGATGGTATAAATATCAAGTAATAAGAATAATAAGAATATAATAGTACATTTAGAAATAATAATAATTTACCATGACCAAGTGAGATTCATAACAGCTATGCAAGGATGGTTTAATATAAGAAAAGCAATCATTACAATTCATCATATTAACAAAGCAAAGAACAAGAGCCACATGATTTTATAAGTTGATGCAGAAAAGCCTTTGACAAAATCCAGCACCATTTCCTGACTAAAACAAAGTAGCAATATAGGATGAGCAAATAATAATCAAAAACAGGAATAAAAGGGAATTTCCTCAACATAGTGAAAATATACATACAAGACTAAGAGACAACATCATTCTCAATGGAGAGAGATTAAAGGCATTTTCTGTGAAAACAGAAACTAGACAAGGATGCCCAATATCACCTATTCTATTCAATATTGTATTGGAAGTCTTAACAAAAGCAGTAAGACAAGTGAAGGAAGTAATAGGTATTCTAAATAGGCAAAGAGAAGATAAAAAAGCCCTATATGGAGATGATATGATGGTTTACTTAGAAACCTCTAAGACTCAATGAGAAAACTACTGGGCATAGTCAACCAATTTAGTAAGGATACAAGATCAACATACAAAAATCAGTTGCAGTTTTCTACAATGACGAAGAGAATGCAGAAAAGGAGCTAAGGATAAAGATATCCATCAAAATACCTAATCACAAGATTAAAAACTTTGGAGGAAATCTAACTAGAGACACAAAAGGCCTATACAAAGAAAATTACAAAATAATTGCTACAAGAAAGAAAAAGAGACCTGGAGATATGGAAGAATATATCCTGGATAAGAAGCCTCAATATCATGAAAATGACAATTTTACCAAATGCAATCTACAAATTCAGTGCAATTCCAATACAGATACCAATTCCATTTTTCGAGAAGGAAAAGGCAATCTCCAATTTCATCTGGAGTGAAAAGGGACCCTGAATAAGTAAAGTACTTCTGAAAAAGAGAAACAAGGTATGAGCTATACTTTCTGATTTTAAATCATACTACACAGCCATCATGGTCAAGACTGCATGTTACTGGTACAGTAACAAAATTAGCTCATCTACCTATACTCAGCTGCTTTTTGACAAGGAGATAAAATCAGTTAAGTGGGTGAAAGACAGTCTTTTTAACAAAGTATGTTATCAAAATTTGAAAATCATTTGTAGAAAATTCAAGCAAGACCCAAACCTCATACCATACATTAAAACCAACTCAAGTTGGATCAAAGACCTAGGAATAAAACTCAAAACTATAAACTTCATTAAAGAAAAACTTGGAAGAACTCCAGATGCCCTAATCCATGGTATGAACAGTCTTGCAAGCATGATGAAAAAACTACAACAAGGAGAGAATAAAATATATGAATGAGACCTTCTAAGAATCGAATTCCTATGCACATCAAAAAACTTCTCCAACAGGGTAAAAAGGAAACCCTCAGACTAGGAAAAATACTTGGTAATGACATATTTGATAAGGGACTCATATCTAAAACATATAGAATACTCTAGCACCTCAACAGGAAAAAGGTAAACAACTCAATCACAAAATGGGCACAGGATATGAATAGACACTTCACCAAAGAAGACGTTCAGATGGCAAACACATGTTCAAAATCTCTAGATATCAGAGATATGAAAATAAAAACAATTATGAGATACCATTTCACTCCAGTAACAATAGTATAATTTGACAAAGAAGCAAACAATAAATGCTGTAGAGGTTGTGGAGAGACTGGTGGTAGGAATATAAAATGGTGCAACCACTATGGAAGGCCGTTTGGTGCTTTCTCAAAAAGTTAGAAATAGAAACATCATGTGACCCAGAAATACCACTACTGGGAATTTATCCAAAACGAACAAGAACCATCATCCAAACAATATAGGCACACCATGTTTCCTGCTATATTATTTACAATAGCAAAGAGAAGGAAGCAATCAGAGCGCCCGTCAACAAATGAATGGAGAAACTATGGTATATTCATACAATGGAATACTAAGCAACACTGAAAAACAATGAGTGACCCTGGAGGACCTTATGCTGAGTGAAATAACTCAGTCACAGAAGGATATATACCGCATAGCATCACTTTTATAAAGCAGGTCTAATATGGGGGATTGGGAGAAAAAAGGATAAGAGTGGATAGATAATGAACACTGCATTGGAACAGATGAAGGAAAGAACTGTTGAAAATGAATATATGATTAGGTATTTTATGTACCACAACAGCCCAGATAGGGTTGGGAGGAGGTAATTGTGCAACAGTGGATGAATATTTAAAAAAAGAAAAAGTGAATGGGGAATACAAGGGAGGGAGAAAAATGTGTAATGATGAATGAATGAAAATCTAACTTATCTTTAAACTTTCATTAAAATTACAATTAAGATAAAAATTTTATTTGAAAAATGGAACTGAAGAACAAATTGAAGCTGTGAGGTGCAGTATTGAAAAAAATCTTAAATTATAAAAATAAAATAAAATTTAAAAATCTTAAATTATGCAGGAAACATTAAAAGGAGAATGGAATACACAGTCACTGCACCAAAAAGAATTGGTCAACACTGAACCATGTCAAGATGCAACATGTAATCAAGAATCAATGGTATTAAAGGAAGAAATTAAAGCTGCACTGAAATCACTGCCAAAAATAAAACTCCAGAAATCAGTGAAAATCAAATGAAGAGTGTCAACAAAAAGATGCAGCCCTGGACATGCTCACCAATCTCTTCCAACAAATACAGAAAAACAGCTCTGTGGCAACTGCTGGAAAAGATCCATTTTGTTCCCATTCTCAATGATTAAGTGATGCAATAGCTTGTGGAAATTAATGAACAATACCATTATTAAAACATACAAGTAAAACCATGCTGAAGATTGTTCAGAAACAACTGAAACATTACATTGGAACTTTTAGAAATCCAAGCTGGATTCAAAAGATGCTGCTGTCTGAAGGCTAGAATTGCTGATGTCAGAGACTACTAGAAAGATTTATTACTTTTGTTTTATTGACCAGGCAAAGGCATTTGACTGTGTGGATCATAACAAATTTTGGATAAAACTGAGAAGAATGAGAATCTCAGAACACTTAATTATGCTCATGCAAAACCTCTACATAGACCAAGAAACAGTTATCCGAACAAACAAACAAAGATAATACTACATAGTTTAGAATTAGGAAAGGTGTACATCAGTGTTGAATTCTTTCTTCATATTTAATCCATATGTTGAGGATATAACTTGAGAAGCAGGACCCTGAATGAGAATGTGGCACCAAGCTTCAAGTGTGCCTGACTCAAGCTTTTCAGTCACTTTAAATGTATGTTAAAGTGAAAAAATAAAAAGGGATTGTGGGGAAAAAAATATTAGAAGATTCACCAACAATCTCTGTTATGCAAATACTACAACCTTGATTGTAGAACGTAAAGATGACTTGAAGTACTTACTGTAGAAAATTGAAGACTATAACTTTAAATTTAGATGTCATCTCAACATCAAGAAAATAAAATCCTCCCCATTACAATCAGCACTCTTGGCACCAGCTGCCAATAAATTAACAGACAAATTGCATTGGGAGAGTCTGCTGTCAGAGATCTCTCCAAAGACCTGAAGAGTAATGATGTCAATCTGGAAACTAAGGTGTGCCTGATACAGAACACGGTCTTTGCAATCACTTGCTGCATAGTTGGATGATAACTAGAGATAACAGAAGGAGAATTAATGCCTTTGAGCTGTGATCTTGGAGAAGAGTGTTGACTATACCATAGATTGCTAAGAGAACAAACAAGGTTCATCCTGGAGAGAGTTAAACCAGTCTGCTTTTCGAAGGTAAAGATTCTGAAGCTTTGTCTGACATACTTTGGACATGTTGCAAGGAGAGACCAGTCATTGGAAAAGGATGTCATGCTTGAGAAAGTGAAAGGGCCATGCAGGAGAGGAAGACCCTCAATGAGATCAATTGATTCAGTGACTGGGGTAATGGGAGTAGGTGTGTCAGAGACAATAAGATTGGCACAGGATAGAGTAGGGTTTAGGGCTGTTGTAGATAGTGTTGCTATGAGTCGCAGGTGACTCGAGAGCACATAACAACAACAATCGCCACTGGACCAATAGATAATGTCATGGTAGGAGAAAAGATTCAAGTCAAAGATTTCATTTTACTTGAATCCACAATCATCACCATGGCAACAATGATAACAGCAGTCAAGAAATCAACAGACGGTTTTACATTGGGGAAAATCTGCTGTCAGGTATCTATTTAAAGTGCTAAAGAGCAAGAATGTAAGTTTAAATACTAAGATGCACCTGATCCATGCCACAGTAACTTTTAGTTGCTCCATCTTCATCAGAAAGTTGGGCAATGAATAAGGATGACTGAAGGAGAATTGATGCTTTGAGTTGTGTTGTTGGTGAAGGATATTGATTGTACCATAAGCTTCAAAAAGAACAAGCAAATCTATCTTCGTGGAAGTCCAGTTAATATGGTACTTAGAGGCAAGGTTGTGAAACGTTGTCTCACACTTTGAGTATGTTGTCAGGAGAGGAAAGTCCATAAAAAAGACACCATGCTGGGAAAGTTAGAAGGTCAGTGAAAGAAAGGAAGATTCTCAATACAATGGATTGATATGGTGACTTTAATAATGGGCTCACGTATGTTGGAGATGGTGAAGATGCTGCAAGATAGGGCAAAGTTTCTATATGTGATTTATAGGGTCCTTATGAGTTGTAATAGACTCCACAACACATTATAGTAACCATAGTAGGACAGCCTTATCTTTTGTGGAGTAGACAGTATCACAATTGGTGCAATAATCACTTACATAGATTATTTTGGATGTTTTCAGCCATTCAGCTGCACAAATGATTCTCCTTCACTTGATTCTAAATGACAAATTGGGAAAAATACATGGGAGCACTAAAGAAATTTATCCAAAATTACTACAGGGAATTGAATTTGTGGCTCAACTAAAATAGGTAACCACTTCTATTTAACAGGCTATAAAGAGATATCAGATGGCATCGTGATGTATGTTCTTTAGGATGACCTTTGGCAGGCCACCGTGGGTCCTAAGGCATTTGAAGGCACGATTAATGGCATTGCTTTCTCCTGAGTTTTCCTGTTAACACTCTCTACGATTCAGAGGGCTCAAGGGGTCGGTTTCTTATCTAATAGCTGTTTTGTGTACATTTATTTCATCTATTGCAAAAGGGCCATCAAAAGAACACTGACTTCTAAGAAGGGGAAAAAAGAAGGGTGGGCTGATGGAAAATATCTGAATGCCATATTCTTAATTAGAAGAAGACATGGACTGCATTTGGCCTTCAGCTAGACCTACCATGGTACCTGTCATTTTATCTTAAAGCTTATAATTTGGACGTAATTAAAGCAATTTCAACCAGCACATCACTGAAAAGGTTGCTATTATCCCCAGTTGATCTCCAATCGTCTTTTATTGCAAACTAATGGTGCATACTAATGTTAGTCAAAATGGAAAAACCAGAAATACTTAGGATAAAAAGTTCTTAATTACAGATCATATTATTTAATAGGTAACAATTCCTTTTCCAGGACAAACAATCCTGTAGAATTGTAGAAATGTATAGAATTACTAAATGTACTTTATTAAAGTTGCTTCCCATACTTTTTCCATTGTTATTGTTGTTGTTATGCGCCGTCGAGTCACTTGTGACTCAAAGCGACCCTCCGTACAACCCTAAACTCTGCTCTGTCCTGTGCCAATCACACTGCCTCTGACACACCCATCCCGATTACCCCAGTCACTGAATCAATCCACC
>NW_006400172.1:270263-275583 GCF_000299155.1 Elephantulus edwardii
AGTGGGTGGCCAATCCTTCTTCCTAGTCTGTCTTAATCTGAATGTTCAGATTTAGAGGAGTATCTGACAGACAGCAATTTGTGGGGCAGTTAAAGATAAATCCCTTATTGTGGGAATTTTAAGATAGTCACTATTTAAAACTTTATGAAGAGATTGAGACTGTTCACAGCTTTAGTTTGCTTGGCTCACAGTCAACATTCTTGGTACCAGCAGCCAGGAAATTAAAAGACATATTGCAATTGGAAATTCTACTGTTAGGGACTTCTTCAAAGTACTGAAGAGCAATGGTGTTACACTGGAGACTAAGGTGCACCTGATACAGGACATGGTCTTTGCAATCACTTGCTATCCATCAAAGAGCTGGACAATGACTAGGAAGGATAGAAGGAGAATTGATGCCTTTGAGCTTTAGTGCTGGAGAAAAGTATTGAGTGTACCATGGACTGCTAAGAAAACAGATTCATCCTAGGTTAAATCAGGCTGCTCCTTTGAGGCAAGGATTCTGAGGCTTTGTCTGACATACTTTGGACATGTTGCAAGGAGGGAGCAGTCCTTGGAGAAAGACGTCATGCTTGGGAGGGTGGAGGCACAGCACAGGAGAGAAAGACCCTTTATGAGGTGGATTGACTCAGTGACTGGGGTAATCAGAGTGGGTATGTAGGAGACAGTGAGATTGTCACAGGAGAGAGCAGGGTTTAAGGCTGTTGTACATAGGGTCGTTATGAGTCGCAAGTGACTCAACGGCACATAACAACCACCACTACCATTCCTTCATGCAAATATGAAAGATAAACAGAAAAGAGAAAAGGGGATAGAAAGAATACAAAATACCTGAAATGAAACATAAATGTAATTAAAATACAGATAATTTACCTAAGAAAAGTAGTTATGAAGCATACTTCCGTGGATACTTCTAATATTCCTAACTTACTGCTTAGCTTTAAACTCAAGTACTAAATAAATGGTTTTATTTGTATCTGCATATTATACAGAGGAAATGATAAGCAACTAGGGATTAGATAAATTATGAATTGTGACTGGAGTTGACCTACAGCTCTGATATGATAACAAAGCAAATATTTGAATCCTTTTGTTGTTGTTATTATGTGCTGTCGAGTACAACAGCCCTAAACCCTACTCTATCCTGTGCCAATCTTATTGTCTCTGACACACATACCCCCATTAACCCAGTCACTGAATCAATCCATCTCATTGAGGGTCTTGTTCTCTTGTACTGTCCTTCCACCCTCCCAAGCATGAAAGTTTTTTCTTAGAGAGGGTGAGACGAGGCTGCTGCTCCTTAGAGGCAAGGATTCTGAAGCTTTGTCTGACATACTTTGGAATCCTTTTAGAGAACGTACAAAAGGAGACCTGAAGTGTGTTCTATGCAGGGTGGTCAATTGAAACTTCAGTGAATCAAATAACTTGGCCACTTCACTGGAGAAAGACTGTTCCTTGGGAGGGGATATTATGCTTGGAAAGATGGAGGGTCACCAAAAGAAAGGAAGACCACAATGAGGTAGAGTGACACAGTGACTGCAGTAATGGACTCAAGTGTGTCAGAGAAGACGAGGATGTGACAGGAAAGGGCAGGGTTCAGGTCTGTTGGTCATACGATCACTATGAGTCGTACTCACTGGTGTCTAACAGCAACAGGAGAAACCCCTCCTGTTAAAGTTTTCAGCCTCAGAAACCTAAAGGAGGGTCCTCATGAGTCAGAATTGACTCCACAGGGTATCTCTAAGGGGTTAAACACAGCGTGACCAGTAACCATACAATGCAACCCCATTAGTATCAGGATTAATCCCTGTTCCATAGGACCTTCTGTGACTGATACTTTAGATATAGATAACAAGGACTTTATTCTGAGGTGCCTCTGAGTAGATTGAAACTTCCAAATTTGGGGTTAACAGCTACAAGTATTAACTATTTGCACCACCTAGGGGCTCTATTGTAGAAATGAAAATGATGCAATAGAATTGCTATATTTTGAACTGACAGAATTCAGAGTAAAATTGTATTTGAATATAGACTTAACAAAGATAGTTAAATTATGTCTTCCATCTACTCTACATCATTGACTTAACCTGCTAATTTCAAAACTCTATGACTTTGTAAACAGAACAGAACTTCCCATGGGGTTTTCTAGACTATAGGTTAATTCTTCACAAAAGTAGACAGACAATACCTTTCTCTTTGGGAGCAGCAGTGGAGCCTTGATGCAGTGATTAAGCCCTTAGCTGCTAGCTAAACTCATAGATGACCCCTCCAGAGGGTTTTCAGAGGCAGTGAATCACACAGGAGCGGATTATCCATCCTTCCTCCACAGAGCATGGTATGTCTTCGAGATTGCAGCATAAATTTTTTAAAAATTTTTGTAGTATAATATAGAAATATTTCTGTGATGCTTTTATATTATATAAGCTCTATTGTTTTATTTCTCTGAGGCCTGATAGCAAAGTACATTCAGTAGTGAGCTCCTATCCAAAAAAAAATCTATAGTTAAAACCCATTAGCCACTCTAAAGATTTAAAAATAGTCTGCTTCCATCAAAATCATAGCCTCATAAACCTAGTGGAGGCTCTCTGTGAGTTGTACTTGATGCAGATGCAGTGGATTTTGTTTGAGTTGGGTTATCCTTCTTCTACTATAGTTAATTTCTGTCTCAACAACAAGGAATGTGGTCTGGTATGGTATGGTATGGTATGGTATGGTATGGTATGGTATGGTATGGTAATGTTGTTTACCATCAAATTGGAACTGAGTTATAGCTGACCCTCCAGTGGATTTTTTTTAGAGACAATTTCAGATTGCACTGCAAGCCTTTTGTATTTCAGCATAGTTCTTTATCACGAGGCCAACAAAGCTTCCATTGTTGTTGTTTTTATGTGCCATTGAGTCGCTTGCAACTCATAACAACTCTGTACAACAGTTCTGATTCTCACTTTGTCCTGAGGCAAATTTATTGTCTCTGACACACCTAGTTCCATTACCCTATTTACTAATTCACATCATCGAGGTTCTTCCTCTCTTGTGCTGTCCTACCATCCTCCCAAATATGATGTCCTTCTCCAAGGACTGGTCCCTCCTTGCAACATCCCCAGAATATGTCAGATAAAGCTTCAGACTCCTTGCCTCCAAGGAGCAGCCTCACTTCAGCCTCTCTAAAACAAACCTGTTTGTTATCCTAGCAGTTCATAGTATATTCAATACTCTTCTCCAGCACCACAGCTTAAAGGCATCAAGTCTCCCTCTATTGTCCCTGCTCATTGTCCAGTTTTCTGATGCAAAGCAAGTAATTGTGAAGACTATTTCCTGGATCATGTGCACCTTAGTCTCCAGACTGATATCATTGCTCTTCAGTGCTCTGGAGCAATCCCTTACAGCAGACTTTCTCAATACAATTCTTTCGATTTCCTGACTGTTGGTGCCAAGAGTATTGCTTGTGGAGCCAAATAAACTAAGGTTGTCAACAACCTCCGTCTCTTCACTGTCCATCTTGATGCTACCAATTGGCTCAGTTATGAGAATCCTTGTTTTCTTGATGTTGAGCTTCAATCCGTATTTAAGGCTGCAGACCTTGAACTTCTACAGCAAGTGCTTCAAATCCTCCTCAGTTTCAGCAAGCAAGGTTGTGCCATCTGGAAAACACAGGTTGTTGAATCTTCCTCCAATCCTGATGCCACATTCCTCCTCATAGAACTAAGCCCTACGGATAATCTCATAATACAGCATGATATAAAACACTTACAATTTATCTAATTGCTCACCATTGTACTTGTAGAAGATAATAATTAAAACTCCATTTTTTTCTACATCAATTATATGAAATGTTTGATGCTTTCTGCTGTTTGGGTTTATAAAATGTATCTAACCAAATTCTTTACTAAGTAGTCAATTCCAGCTCCTGGTGCTCCTCC
The DNA here is from genome assembly GCF_000299155.1 of Elephantulus edwardii. Lineage (NCBI taxonomy): Eukaryota > Metazoa > Chordata > Mammalia > Macroscelidea > Macroscelididae > Elephantulus > Elephantulus edwardii. The sequence continues at coordinate 274,184 of NW_006400172.1, forward strand.
ATGAGATTTTTGAGGCTATAAATCTTAATATTTCTTTTTAAATTAAGAGACTGCCCCATCTGTCTCTTGAAGAGAAGCGAAAAGATTGACGTGCTATGTCAGGAAAGCTCCATATTTCAAGTTTATCACATTAATCTGTATGGTTGTGGTTCTTCTGCTAAGATACGTACTGTGTTGTTATTCTTAGATGTCCTTTAGTTGGCTCCAATTCATAGTTACTCAAAGAAATCCTGCCTGATCCTGTACCATCCTCACAATCTCCACGGTTGTGACGTAACTAATGTGATTACTGTGTCACTCCATCTCCTTAATGTCTTCTTTATTTTTCTCTCTCTATCTGCTTTACCAAGTATGATATCCTTCTCCAGGGGTTGGATCCTCCTGATAACATCCTGAAAGTATATAATCTTAAGACTATCTATGCTTACTTATTAGGAGGAACACTCTGACAGCACTTCTTCCAAGATAGACTCGTTCATTCTTTTGGCTGTCAATAGTATATTAAATAAATACACATAGTAGATTCAGTATTCTTCACTAACACCACGATTCAAAGGCATAATTCCCGTATTAGTATGTCCTATTCATTGATCAGTTCTCAAATGCATATGGCTTGGGTCAGGTGAACTTTAAGCAACACCTTTGTTCTTCAGTACTTTAACAAGGCCCATGACAGTAACTTTGTCCATTGTAATATATTTGATTTATTGGTTGCTGCATTTGTAAGTCTTCATGGTGGATCCAATTTAAATTAAATCATTGATATCTTCAACAAAGGAAACCATACGCTTAAATTTTAATTTTTAGACTAACACTTTTAAGCCTCCTAAGTTTTATTCATCCAAAGTAACTTCGGTAGTGTAGTTGATAATGAATTGTACTGATAACCAACAAGCTGTATGTCTTCTTTGGTTCTAATAACCAGTGATTCTGAAAGAGAAAGATGGCATCTCCTCTAATTATGATTTAGAGTCTCAGAAGCTTAATGGAAGGCTGACTTGATGTTTTTAAGTTTGAGTTTCTTTGTATCTTTCTCCAAAATAGATCTGAAAACTTTATATAAATATGTATGATTTTATTTCTCTATGGACTCATTGTCATCAATGCAACCTGTAGTCAGCACCCCTGAAATCCTTAGGACTCCAACTTGGACTGCTTTCTTTCTATGCCTGTCAGAAGATACCCTGAAAATTGCACTGGAGTGCAGAGAAACCAAAGCACAGGGAAGAATTCAAGATACTAAAGAGTTGAATAGAAGATTTCAAAACGCAGCACGGGATGACAAAGCAAAATATTGCCATTAAATGTGCAAGGAGTTGGAGTCAGAAAATCAAAAGGGCTGAAGTCGCTCAGCATATCTTAAGCTCAAGGAACTGAAGAACAAATTCAAACCTCGAGTT
>NW_006400172.1:275683-277254 GCF_000299155.1 Elephantulus edwardii
AAGTTCGTGAGGTCCTCCTCAGTTTCAGCAAGAAAGTTGTGTCATCTGCATAACGCAGATTGTTAATAGATCTTCCACCAATCCTGACACCACACTTCTCCTCATAGAGTCCAGCCTCTCGGATAATCTGCTCTGCATACAGGTTGAAAAGGTATGGAGACAGGATGCATCCCTGACGTACACCCTTTCGAATTTTGAACCATTCAGTGTTATCCTGCTCTGTTCTGACGACTGCCTTTTGGTCCAAGTATAGGTTTCGCATTAGCACGATTAAATGTTTTGGGATTCCCATTCTTCCCACTTTTTTCTTTAGGATTTTAAAAATTACAATTTTAGAGTTAAAAATACTTAAAGTTTCTTAAATTTAATGTTTAGTAAAAACTGAAATGCTCATAAATTTTCAGGTGAAACTTCAAACGTACATTATATAATGGTGAATCTTCAAATGAGGACAATTGATACACAACATTGATATACAACAATTGAAGGCAAAGTAACCTGAGAGAATGTCACAATATTCCTTCTAGTAGAATAAAAATTATAAATATGCAGTTTTGAGAAATCACAGGCAAACCAAGAGGGTCTTAATCCAGAAGGCTTCTGGACAATTAGTCACCAGTTACTTCTCCATATACACTGACAACAATATGAATCTAAGTTAGAACACATTAAATTCCCCTCTTCTGAGTGGAATTGAGTCACTAATTCCCGAACATACTAATAATTTTCATTTTGGAGCCCTTTTTTCTCGAGTTCAACGAGAAGTTCTGTATAACATTATATATTTATAGCATAATTATGACTTAATAGTTATCCTATAAAAGTGTGAAAAGCAATTGACTTCAGACATGATTCAAGGCAAGCTCCCTCTCTGGGGCCAAGTTTAATAAAGCCAAGCCTTCCACCCTTCACTGCAGTGTGTTTTTGTTAGCTTCAATTACACCTGGCATCAGATACAGCATTTCAAGAGAGAATGTCACTTGTAGGGGAACTGTCCACTAAACCATAAAGCAAGCCCACTGCCACTGGGATGATTCCAACTCATAGAGATTTTCCACTGGGTGTCAGAAGCTATAAATCCTAATGAGGTAAGAGAATAGATCTTTCTCCTGAGGAGCAGCTGGTAAATTGGAACTGCTGTCCTTTAAGACAATAGTCCAAAACAAAATTCACTAAACTGGACACATTTCTTTTTAATGCTACCAAATTTTGATGGGTGTATTTAAATTGTGTATATTTTAAATACAACCATTCATATTCCAGTCTTCTTGTACAAAAGCTTTTCTAGGGATTGTGCAAAACCAAATAACTCCTGCTGTTTGAAACACTGGAAACTCAAAATCCAACACAAAGAAAATTAATTCACATCTAAAACTTAAAAAGAAGAGAGAGGAAGAGGAAACCAGGAAGAGATTTTATCCAAGGTTTTGATAATTTTAAGATTGTTGTTATGTGCCATTGAGTCGTTTCCGACTCATAGCGACCCTATGCACAACAGCTCCAAACCCTGCTCTATCCTGCGCCAACCGCACCGCCTCTGACACACCCATCCCGATTACCCCAGTCACCGA
>NW_006400172.1:277819-279110 GCF_000299155.1 Elephantulus edwardii
GGAGGGTGGAGGGACAGCGCAGGAGAGGAAGGCCCTCTATGAGGTGGATTGATTCAGTGACTGGGATAATTGGGATGGGAGTGTCAGAGACAATGTGATTGGCACAGGACAGAGAGGAGTTTAGGGCTGTTGTTCATAGGGTCGCTATGAGTTGCAGGAGACTCGATGGCACATAACATCAACAAACAATGCCTGAATTGTCTTCTTTCTGTTTTACACTGTAATTTTGTTGATAAACATTATCTAGCAGCTCCCTGATATAAAGAACAGGGAAAGAACTCTTTTGAAAGCTTGCATATTTTAAAGTAAATGCCGTTGTTGTTGTTGTTTTTGTTGCTAGGTGTCTAAAACACATAGTTGTACCTTTATAATGAAAATTTTTTATCTGTTATCTTCTGACATCTGATTCTTCTTGTATCTAACTATATTTTAATTCTAACTAAGTATTAAGATCCTTTCCTTATTCTTCTTGTTCTGAGTTTCAGAAATATGCATTTGGAATGATTCTTCTTTTCCTTAAGAACATCGTGTTCATAGGTTGAGCTTAAGGACAAGAATGGCTAATTGTTCTTACCAAGAAAATAAAGATTTTAAATAATTCCATGTTCACTTACCTTGAAGCTCAATACTACTTATGTTTTGTATTATCTTTCAAGTGCCTGAATTGGGCATATTATCTAGGAACTTTGCTACATTTAGGGTTTTGTATGAAGCTGTAAACCAAAGGCCAGTGATTCAGACCTTTCAGTGGATTAAAGATAATGAGCATTATGCTTTCTTGAGTTTATTTAATTAAAAATTATGCAAAGTTATTTGAAGATTGACTTTAGAATATCATAATTTCGATTAATACCTCATAACAATAATATTTAGCAGCCTTTGAAGAATAATGAAAGGAAAAACTTACTATTGATTTTATTTCACCATGTTGTTAGGTGCCGTTGAGCTGTAGATGACTCATAGCGACCCTATCAACGAAAGGCCATATTTTCATATAATTAATGCTTAGTATATACATAACATACATGGTATATAACATATGCATAAGGTAAAATGGAATATTTTATATTAAAGTATGTTATTCATTTAATAGTATATTAAACAGTGTAATAACTTTAGCATATAATGTTAATTAGATTCACTTACTAGTGTAAAATGTAATCTTAAGTCTGTAAAAAAGCAAAATAGCATTATTCATTTTCAAAATTGATTCCTTTGAGCTGCAGTGCTGGAGAAGAGTGCTGAATATACCATGGACTGCTAGGAGAACAAACAGGTTTGTCCTGGAGAG
>NW_006400172.1:279900-281283 GCF_000299155.1 Elephantulus edwardii
GTCCTATCTCCATACCTTTTCAACCTGTATGCAGAGCAGATTATCCAAGAGGCTGGGCTCTATGAGGAGATGCGTGGCATTAGGATTGGTGGAAGATCTATCAGCAATCTGCGTTAATGTAGATGACACAACCTTGCTCGCTGAAACTGAGGAGGACCTCGTGAACTTACTGCAGGGGGTCAAGGACTGCAGCCTTCAGTATGGACTGAGGTTCAATGTCAAGAAGACAAAGATTCTCACCACTGGATCTTTTGGTAGCATCAGGATGGATGACAAAGAGATTGAGATTGTTCACAGCTTCAGTTTGTTCGGCTCCACAGTCAACAGTCTTGGCACCAGCAGCTAGGAAATCAAAAACGTATTGCGATGGGAAAGTCTGCTGTTAGGGACCTCTCTAAAGTACTCACGAGCAATGGTGCCTCTTTGGAGACAAAGGTACACCTGATACAGACCATGGTCTTTGCAGTCACTTGTTATGCATCAGAGATCTGGACAATGACTAGGGAGGACAGAGAAGAATTGACGCCTTTGAGCTGTGGTGCTGGAGAAGGGTATTGAATGTACCATGGACTGCCAAGAAAACAGATTCATTCTAGAGAGGGTTAAACCAAGCTACTAGTTGGAGGCAAAGGTTCTAGGGCTTCGTCTGACATACTTTGGACATGTTGCAAGGAGAGACAGGTCTTTGGAGAGGGACATCATGCTGGGTAGAGTAAAGGGACAACACAGGAGGGGAAGACCCTCTATGAGGTGGATTGATTCAGTGACTCGGGTAATCGGGATGGCTGTGTCAGAGGCAATGCGATTGGCACAGGATAGAGCAGGGTTTAGGGTTGTTGTACATAGGGTCACTATGAGTCGCAAACGAGTCGACGGCACATAACAACAACAACAGTATGAAACTGTTTCTCCTGGATTGTTTATTAGTTATGAGAGGCAGAATATTAAGTATATAGTAAAGAAATATGGCAATACCTTTATATTAGATAGACACTTACTATGAGACCCTGAGAAGGGAGTAGCATCTCTTTCTTAGAGATTTAGTTAGAGGTGCACAACCTAAATCCAGTCATGAGGATAAAGACAAATTTGAAGAGAGAAATTCCCTAACTAACCTGAAATCTTAAAAATGTGCATATCAAAAAAGACAAAGGTTGAGAGCTATTCCCAACTAGACCTATGGTCACACACATGCAGAGAGAGAGAGAGAGAAAAACAGAGAGAGAAACTGAGATTTTTGTACTGTTGTTGTTGTTGTTGTTGTTACGTGCCATCGAGTCCTTTGCAACACATAGCGACCCTATGCACAACAGCCCTAAACCCTGCTCTATCCTGCGCCAACCGCACTGCCTCCGACACGCCCACCCCAATTACCCCAGTCAC
>NW_006400172.1:281688-292116 GCF_000299155.1 Elephantulus edwardii
CAATCTCAATCTCTTCGCCATCCATCCTGACGCTGCCAATGGGTCCAGTGGTGAGAATCTTTGTCTTCTTGACATTGAACCTCAGTCCATACTGAAGGCTGCAGTCCTTGACCCTTCACAGCAAGTGCATGAGGTCCTCCTCAGTTTCAGTAAGCAGGGTTGTGTCATCTGCATAACACAGATTGTTAATAGATCTTCCACCAATAGGGTTGGAAAATAATGCAGACTCATTGCTAATCCTCCACTGGTTTTTGGAGTTTGTAAATAGAAAGAGCTATGGTGAGGTGTGTGTGTGACCATGGCTCTTTAATTTTCTTAGTCATATGTATATATTTATATATATATATATATGAAGAAGAGCTTTATTGGCCCAGAAGTAAGAAATTGTGCTACAAACACGAACGTATATGGTTCTAATCCACTGGCTGCACTATGGGAGGAAGATTAGCAATCTCCTCCCATGAGATTTTTCTGCCTCCATAATGTTGCTGAAGGGTCAGGTATGGTTCCAACTGTTGTAGTTACAGTCACCAAGTCACCTGTGACTCATAGCTAGCCTACGTTCAATGGCTCTGAAGCCTGCCCTATCCTGAGTCAGTCTCACTGACTCTGATACACCTAACCCCATTGTCCCAGTTACTGTCTCTATCTGCCTGATCTGGGGTCTTCTATCCTGTGTTGTCCCTCTACCCTTCTAAGCATAATGTTCCTCTCCAAGGACTTGTCTTTTCTGGCTACATGGCCAAAGTATGTGAGATGGAGCTTCAAAATCCAAGCCACCAAGGAAAAAACTCAGTTTCACCCTCTCCAAGACAGACCTATTTGTTCTCCGGGCGATCTATGATATGTTCGGTACTCTTCTCGAGCACCACAAGGCAAAGTCATCAATTGCTCTGTTATTGTTACTCATTGCCCAACTCTCTGATGCACAGCAAGTAATTGCAAAGCCCCTGGCATGGATATAGTTGCTTCTCAGGACCCTGGAAAGCTCCCCTGACAGCATACTTCCCCAATGCAGTTAGTGTTTTGATTTCCTGACTGCTGATGCCAAGACTATTGATTGCTGAGCCAAGCAAGCTGAAATTATCATTCTCAATTCCATCTATCATGGTGTTGCCAATTGGACCAGTGGTGGGAATCCTTGTCTTCTTGATATTGAGCTTCAGTCCATATTGATTACTACAGTCCTTGATCTTCTGTAGTAAATGCTTCAGGTACTCCTCAGTTTTGGCACATGGAGTTGGTTGTATTGTCAGCATATTGCAGGTCATTGATGAGTGTTTTTCCAGTCCTGATGCCACATTCCTCCTCATGAAGTCCAGCCTCCTGAATGATCTGTTCTGCATTCAGCCTGAAAAGGCATGGAGACAGAACACATCCTTGAAGCACTCCTTTCCTAGTTTTGAACCAAGCAATGTTTCCTTGTTCTGTTCTGATGACTACCTCTTGGTCCAAGTATAGTTTTCACATGAGCACAACCAAGTGTTCTGGAATTCCCATTCTTCTCAAAGTTAGCCACAGTTTGTTGTTATCTATATTGTCAAATGCTTTTGTATAGTCAATGAAGCACAGATAGACATTCCTCTGATACTCTTTGCTTTCAGCCAAGATCCATGTGATACTGGTGATAATGTTTCTAATGCCACGGCCTCTTCTAAATCCATCTTGTATTTCTAGTAGTTCTCTGTTAATGTACTGTTCAAGTTGTTTTTAAATAATCTTCAATATGATTCTGCTTGTGTGTGATATTAATGATACTTTCAACAATTATCACATTCTTTAGGATCACCCTTTTTTTTGGGGGGGGGAGATAGGAATACATATGGATCTCTTCCAGTTTTTTGGCCAGGTAGTTTTCCTCCAGATTACAACATACATGGGAGAGAGAGAAAAAGGGCAGGGGGTGGAGGGAAAGAATCTTTATCTCTATATTGATCTCTATATCCGTATCTCTTAAATAGACACATTCAATATTAAGCAACAAAATTAAAATATGATCTTTGGACTAGATATAATTATTATAATGGCATCATATGTCCTGAAATTGATACTCATACTAATTTTAAGATGTAAAAAGTACACCAGATGGAAATGTGAGTTACCTCAAGTGCTTTGAATGAAAAGTAAAAGCGTTAGACATGATTCTAACAGCCATGGGACTTCACATTAAAGATAGACAACTGAGCTCACACTTTAATCTCTCCTCCCTCCTGAGATCCCATTAAAGAGTACAAAGTCATTTTAAAAGTAAACAGGAGGAAGCTTATCACTCAGTGAGAGATTCTAACACATTTCTAGAAGGCTTGAAAGCAAACCGAAAAGTATTTAATGTTGAAGCTGAGAAGCCTGCTGGAATAAACTTAACAAGGGCCTCAGTGGAGGAGGTTATAGATGTAAAAGCTTCACAGACAAGGGAGAAAAGAAGTGAAAAATGGAAGGCTAAAACAGAGAAATTGAAGCTCTATAGGAAAGGAGTTTGAAACTCCATCTTACATACTTTTGGCATATTGTAAAAAGGGGTCAATCCTTGGAGAATGATCATGCGTGGAAGGGTAGAAGGTCAGCACACAAGCTGTGAGGTGGATTGATTCAGTGACTGGGATAATTGGGATGGGAGTGTCGGAGACGGTGCGATTGGCACAGGACAGAGAGGAGTTTAGGGCTGTTGTACATAGGGTCGCTATGAGTTGCAGGTGACTCGACGGCACATAACAACAACAACAACAATGCTTCCTTCCACCAATGTAATCAATCTGATTCCTGTGCATAGCATCAGGTGAAATCCATGTTTATAGCCTGTGTTTATGTTTCTTATATAAGAAACGTATGTTTTTATATAAGAAGCATATATATGTTTGCTATGAATAAATCATTGATTGTGCAGAATTCTATCATTCTATCCCAGCTTCATTTCTGTTACCAAGTCAATGTTTTCTGACTACTGATCCGTCTTCATGCTTCCCAACTTTTGCATTCCAGTCACTCATCATTATTATCACTATTGTTGTTGTTGTTTTTAAGTGCCGTCGAGTTGCAGGCGACTCATAGTGACCCTATGAAGGAGAGTCCTCGACGCTTGGGTTCCTTTTATCCTCTCTCCAGGTTCATAGGATTATTACTACTATTATTATTATTAATGCATCTTGATACATGTTCAATCAATTTCTGACAGCAAAAGTTGGTAGAAATCATCAATTTCTCCTCTTTGGTTCTGGTTGTTGGTGTATATATTTGAACAAGTCTTTCTTGAATGTATATGGTGGATATATAGCAAAACTACTTTTATTTCCAGCTTCCTAATAAGAAAATTAAATTTAGGAGATTAAGTCATTGTTCAAAGATCCATGGGTATTAAATCAAGAGTACCGAAGTAAAGAAGTGGTATTAATTTTCTAAGGAGTCCTGGTAGAGCAGTAGACAAACATTACCTGCTATTAAAAATTAAGTAGTTTTATCTGCAAACAACTCTGCAGTTTCCTGTAAAAATCACCACTTTAGAAACTCTATGAGCAGTTCAGTGGACAGATATACTTTGTTCTATAGAATCCCTATGAGTTTGAATCAGCTCAACTAGAATGGATGTGAGTTTCATGTTACTTATAATACCACACAAGTTGTAGCTTTTAAAAGAGTAATTTCTTTTATTCTGTTTTGGAACCTAAAAGTCCAAATTAGGGCCTTATCCATGCAATTAGTCTTCAATAGTCCCATGTGCTCTTTGGCTCCAGGGCGATCTTCACAGACATCTGCCCTTCTAAGTATAAACACTTCTGTATTTAAATTGTTCTTTTTACAACTTAGAAGAGATTAGATATTTTTAACCTGCCCTACTCAGGTATAAGGGAGCTCTGGTGGCCTAGTGGCAAGAAGCTGCACTGCAATCCAGAAAGCACAAGGTTCCAAACCACTAGCTGCTCCACGGGAGAAGGAGGAGCAATCTCCTCCGGTGCAATTAACTGCCTCTGAAAACCCTCTGGAGGGTCAGCTATGGGTTGATTCCAACTCTATGGTTCACAACAACAACACCAACAACCCAGGTGTAAGGAAATCTGGTGGCTTAGATGGTGGTAAGGTGCTGCACTATCTATCCAAAAACAAGTGGCCTGGATCCACCAGCTTCTCCATCAAGGAAAGATAGTCATTCTTCTGTGCAATTTACAGCCTATGAAAACCTACTGGAGGGCCAGCTATGAGTCAGTGCAATTCAACTATATGTGGCAGTCAACAGCTATTACTCAGGTATGATCAAATTAACAAAACAAATTATTTTTTTCCAAAGAAGATTGTATTGACAGCTATAGGCATTAAGATTTCAACACATATTTTGAGGGGAAACAATGCAATCTGCATAAACAGAAGAATAATGAACTCTCAAATTTTGTATTTTTTACTTATTTTGAGAGTCATCCTTATTTTAAGCTGTTGATGTATTTGCACAAAAGAACAGTGTGTTTCAAATCTTTTTTGTACATTCATTTTTGGAATTTGTTTTGTTGCAAAATACAAACTTTCAAAAATAACTACTCTGCCCTTCAAGAGATTCAGTTAAAACCAACTACATAAGATCTATCTAGGGAGATATATATATACAGAGAGAGAGAAATTATGTAATGTGTTAAGAAAACGTGTTTTTACTGAATATAATTGGTAATCTGCTGATCACAGTAAATTTTTATATCCCAATGTCTTAAGACAACATAGCCTTTGCTTAGATGTCTAGTTAATAAAACATGGAATTTTCCAACACCAAAATACATCCTTTTTATTGTATGCAAGGGATATCACCTGAAATAAAGTACTTCAGAAAGTCTGAAAATAAAAAGAAAAGGGTACACAAAGAAATGCAAAGCAAATAGAAACAATAAATCAATGATTATGTTTCTGATATCAGAAAAAGTAGAATTCACACTAAAAACTATTAAGTGCAAAAAAGGAATAGCTTGTGATGTTAAAAACCACAGTGCGCAATGAAAGTAAAATATTTATGAAAATCTAGTCACCATAAACATAGAAATCGCTTTCATGAAGTAAAAATTAAAGGAGAGGCAAGGACAATTAGTGCCACTTAATAATAAAAGTTGTTGCCATGACAACCTCCATCCAAGACAGATCTGGTGGACAAAAAATTAAGAATACAGATTTATTCACAGCTGTTGTTCATAGGATTGCTGTGGGTCATAATCAATTTGATGGCACCTAATAAGAAAAGCACTCAATAGTATCAAGACAAATATTACAATATGCATTATATTCAATGACACAAAATAAAAATTGTTTCTCCTTCACCAGCACAAACACATTAATCTCAGATATTAACCATATATCACTATGGTCAGAGCTTCAGTTACTTTCATAAAATAGAAATACAACCTCTCACTAAAGAAGCCAATAATCTAGGAGGCCAATAAACACATAAGGAAATGTTCATGATTGTTATCTACTGTTGTTGTTAGGTGCCTTCAAGTCAAGTATGACTCATGCAGCCCTATGAACAACAGAACTGAACCTTGTGCTGTCCTATGCCATCCTTATCACCCCTGACACGCTGAGCCCATTGCTGTAGTCACTGAGTCAACTCACTTCAGTGGTGGTCTTCTTCTCTTTCATTAATACTCCATCTTTCCAAGCATGATGTCCTTCTCCAAGAAACAGCCTCTCCTAGCAATATGTTCAAACTATGAAAGACAGATCTTCATCAACTTTGCTTCCAAGGAGCACTCTGGCTGTTCATTTTCCAAGATATTTCTGTTTGTTCTTTTTGACAGTTTGTGTCAAAACACACTCTGTAGTCTCTATTACCAAACCTCAGAGGTATTAATGTTTGTCTTCTCAACCTTATTCACTGTTCAACTATCAGATGCATAGCAGGTCATTGAGAAGACTATGGCCTGAATCAGGCATACATTAAGCTTCAAGCTAAAGTATTCATCACAGATCTTAAGTATTTTGGATTAGTCCCTTACTGTGTATTTACCCTGTGCAATACATCTCCTGACTTCTGGTGTCAAGGTCTTGACTATTGATCGAAGAAAGATGAAATCAGTGACAACTTCAATCCTTTCTCCATCTACCATGGTGTTGTCTGTTGTCCCCCTGGTGAATATTTTTGTTTTCTTGATGTAAAGATTTAATCCATACTGAAGGCTCTAGTTCTTGATCTTCTGCAGCAAGTATATCAAGTTCTCCTAATTTTCAGCAAAAAAGACTGTGTCATCTACACAATGTAGGTTATTGATGAATCTTTTTCTGAGCCTGATGGCACATTTCTCTTCAGAGTCCAGCTTCTATGAACTTCCCAAATTCTATGAACAACAGAGAAACACAAGTAGTTATAATATTAGAAGTTTAGAATCCAGATAGGAAGTCATCAAAAAATGAAGAGGAAAAGCTGCAAACAACTATTAATCATTGGGATGCAGAATGTATGAAGGATGAATGTAGAAAAACTGGAAGTTGTTAGAAATGAAACCGCACACCTAACAATCAACATTTTAGGTATCAGTAAATTGGGATGGACTGGCATAGGCCACTTGAATCAGACAATCACACAATCTACTATCCTGGGAATGAAAAACTGAGGAAGAATGATGTCGCATTCATAGTTGAAAAGATAATGTCAAGATCAATCCTCAAGTACAATGTTGTAAGTGACAGGATACTATCCATACACATACAGTGGGAGTTGTTAATGTGGCTGTTATTAAAATATCTACACCAACAAATAAAGCCTAACAGAAGGAAGCTGAGGATGTCTACCAACTTTTGTAATTATCTAATAGAGATGCAAATCCAAATATCATCTGATACTAGCATTAATAGTAAAGTTTAAAAAAAACACAGAAAACAACAAATTCTCAGAATAATGTAGAGAAATTGGATTTCTCCTGTACTGTTTATATAACTATAAAATGGAATAATCAAAGTGGAAAATTACATGTCCTTTAAAACTGGAAATAGAATACCTCTGAGCTAGCAATTCTATTACTAAGTTTATATTCTAGAGAAATAAGAGCAATGACACTAAGGAAATAAGAGCCGTGACACTAACAGGAATATGCACACTAATGTTCATCTGTAGATGAAAAAAACTCAGTGCGTTTCATATCAGAAGGATGAATAAACCAAATACTATGCATACACAGAATGGAATATTAAGTAATAGTGTTATCCTTTAGGATAATAATGAAATCTCCAAAAGTCATCATACTATGAATGAAGTCAATCACAAAATTGCAAATATTATGTGAGACCATTACTACAAAAGTCAAGGGGGAAAACTACACATAGAATTAAGTATTTTTCTGAGGCTACCTGGTGTGGAATGATTAACCACTATTTTAAAAGTAAGTACATACACCTTCATAGGTGAAGGAAAAAGCAATATATAATAAGGGAGTAGCAGACCCAAAATTGTCAAGGTAAAGATAATGTGAATAGCAAAATTATCATAGGCAGCAAAGGTAAATTCTGTTACATATAAACTTGCAGACAAAATAATAACAATAATTAAGTGTGATTACAAAAATAGATTCACTCACAAGCTAACTAGGGATTAGAAGTTTAATGGGACTATAATCTCAAATGAGTGTGTGTGTGTGTGTGTGTGTGTGTGTGTGTGTGTGTGTGATAGAGAGAGAGAAAATGCACTGGTGGCCTACTGTTAAGAATTTACACTTCAATCTCAAAGGCACTTAGTTCTAATCCACCAGCTGATCCACAGGAAGAGGATGGGATATGCAGGTTTTCAAAGGCAGTATATAGCACCGCAGGAGAGAGTCCATCCTTCACCCTCAAAGCACCTGGTGGATTCAAACCATGTGCCTTTGGGATTACAATGCAGCTTCTTACCATCCTACCATTGTTGTTGTTGTTGTTGTTGTTGTGTACCACAAAGTCAGAACTGACCCCTAACTGATCCTCCATCAGATTTTCAGAGGCAGTTAATTGCACACAGGAGTAGATTGTTCATCCTTCTACAGAGCACCTGGGGGTCTTGAACTGTGTGACTTCAAGATTGTAGGGCACCTTCTTGCCACTAGACAACCAGAGTTCCCTCATCTTACCATTAGGCTATGTTGTTGTTGTTATGTGCTGTCAAGTCACCTGCGACTCATAGCCACCCTGTGTACAACAGCCCTAAACTCCGCTCTGTCCTGTGCCAATCGCACTGTCTCTGACACTCCCATCCCAATTATCCCAGTCACTGAATCAATCCACCTCATAGAGGGCCTTCCTCTCCTGCGCTGTCCCTCCACCCTCCCAAGCATGATGTCCCTCTCCAAGGACTGGTCTCTCCTCACATGTCCAAAGTATGTTAGATGGAGCCTCAGAATCCTTGCCTCCAAGGAGCCACCCGGTTTAACCCTTTCCAGGACAAATAACATATATACATTTACATACATATTTATGTATATATTATTGTTATGTGCCTTTGAGACTGACCAGACTCACAGCTGACCCTTGAGTGGATTTTCAGAACCTGTAAATCACACAGAAGGAGATTATCCACAGGATATTTCTATGTATTTATTTGTGACACAAAATACACCCATGAATATAGTACAGCATACAAGAGGGAAGTTATAAAAATTTCTTATCCATAAGCAAGTCACTTGAGGGAATGAGTTGCTTATCTTGGGGTCTCAAGACTAAAGTCTCAGGGGACATCAAGGCCAATTGGCATGATATGTAATTGGTATAACAATGATTTATATCCTGCTTTGTTGAGGAATGACTTTATTCTTAAAAGCTTGCAAGCAACCATCTAAAGTAAAACTAAAGGTCTCATCCTATACAGAGGAAAAAAGAGTAAAGAAAGTAAAACATTATTAGTTAAAAGCACTAACAAATCACATGGACATTAGTTTACATGACTCTGAAATCAGAAAGAGATGGTGCTAAGCTACCACTGTTGACCACTCTAAAGGGTTCACAGCAGAAGGTCATTAAAAACCAGTTTACTTATGATAGAGACTAATAGAATCCCATGATAATATACTTAAGCCTTCACTCACCCTACAAGACTCGCACTGAAATCACTCCTCATGACTCAACATTCAATTAAAGAATATACTGTAATAAAAGGTGACCTATTGGGGAAAAGTTGCACTGGCAAGCCAAAGGCAGGCAGTTCAAATCCACCAACTGCCCCATAAGATGAATCTCCTCCTGTGTGGTTTATAGTCTTACAAAAACTTGCTAGAAGATCAACAGAGAGAAATATCTTGTGATAAATAACACCAGAGAAGAATGTACTCCTAAGAACAATAAACCATACAAGATTAAAAGGGCAGCCTTTGTCCAGGGATAAAGCTAATAAGATAGAAGAGAGGAAAATATAGGAAAGAAAGATAATGAAAACAGGAAACACATGAATTGTGAAACTAAAAACCTGCTTGTTCTGTCTATTTTCACTCAAATCACAATAAAAAGAGGGGTTTGTGCAGTGAGTTTTTTAAAACTAATGCCTTGCAAATAGAATCTAAGATGTAACTGTTTTTCTATACCTGTCTGGAGCTAAGAGTGAATAAAACCAAAGACAAAGAGAAATAATTAGTCAGGGAGATTTATGGACTATGTGAATCACAGCCTCCAGAACCCTGAGATCAGAACTAAACAGTACTCAGTTACCACCTCCTATAGCTCTGAAAAGGATAACAAAATATTCAGGAAGATACTCATTGTTTAAAACAATCAAAGCAATAATGGCTCTTGTCCATTGATACAACTCAGAAGAAAGGAAGGGATAGAAAGGACTGATGGAAATGGTAAACACAAGGAAGAAGTAAGTAGAATGTTATTGCATTGCAAGGATTGCAATCTCAATGTCACAAAACAACATGTGTATGGATTGCTGCATAAAATCCAATTTGCTTTGTAAATTTTCATCCAAATCAAACTAAAAAGTTTCCAGAAAGAAAAGTAAGTTTAAAAATCGGAAAGTGTACTAAAAGTCAAAGTATAACAATCTGTAAGAAATATCTTGGATGAGAAAAATCATGCAAATGGAAATATCTGTCTTGTCAGTGACAGGATAATATCTATACACATACAAGGAAGTCCAGTGAATACCAGTATCATTCAAATATATGCACCAACAACCAGAGCCAAGGAAGAGGAGATAGAAGATTTTTACCAACTTTTACAATCAGAGATTGATCGAACATGCAATCAAGATGCATTGATAATAATGGGTGACTGGAATGCAAACGTCGGGAACAAAGAAAATTCAGTAGTTGGAAAACGTGGACTCAGTGACAGAAATGGAGCTTGAGAGAGAATTGTCGAATTTTGCACAATGACTTATTCATAGCAAATACATTTTTAAGAGACATAAACGCAGATTATATAGCTGGATTTCACCTGATGGTATGCATAGGAATCAGATCGATTACATCTGTGGAAAGAACCACTGGAGAAGCTCAATAT
>NW_006400172.1:294132-297518 GCF_000299155.1 Elephantulus edwardii
GGAAGGCCCTCTATGAGGTGGATTGATTCAGTGACTGGGATAATTGGGATGGGAGTGTCAGAGACAGTGCGATTGGCACAGGACAGAGTGGAGTATAGGGCTGTTGTACATAGGGTCGCTCTGAGTCGCAAGCATCTCGACGGCACATAACAACAGAACAACAACAGATTTTGCATGCATGTGAGGTAATTGAAAGTGTTATGGCATGAGTCAGGCACATCTTAGTCCTCAGTGAGATCTTTGCCTTTAAAGTCTTAAAAAGGTCCTTTGCAGCAGGTTTTCCAAATACAATACATTGTTTGATTTCTTGATAGCTGCTTCCATAGACATTGATTGTAGAATCAAGTAGAATGAAATCCTTCATGCTATTTTTCGTTTATCATAATATTGCTTGTTGTCCCACTTATAAGGACTTTTATTTCTTTCTTTTGAAGTATAACGCATACTGAAGATTGTACTCTGTGATCTTCATCAGTATGTCTCACGTTATCTTCCTGCGCAGCGAGAAATGTTGGGACATCCGCATATCACAGATTGCTAATGAGTCTTTCTTTCTCCACTCTATTAAAACAATACACAGAGATCAAAGAGAAAAATAAAACAATTATCTCAATAGATGTTGAGGAGATCATTCATAAAATTTCAACATCTAAGGGGAGCTCTGGTGGCCTAGTGGCAAGGAGCTGCAACTACAATCCCAGAGGCATACGGTTTGAATCCACCAGATGCTCTACTGGGAAAAGGAGGGACAATCTCCTCCTGTACCAGTCAGATCTGATTTGACGGTACACGCACACAAAAATAAAATTAAAAAAAAATTCAACATCTATTCCTTATGAAACTAGATCAATAAAAAAGCAATTGAGTCTTACATAAAAATGTATATATGTGTGTATATAATAATATATTAATTTATGCAACATACATATTCTCTGTTCTAGGAAAATTCAGTTGCAAACATGCTAGTAAGCTGACCTCCTAATAAGCACTTTGTTGTTGTTGTTTACCACAGAGTTGGAAATGACCCACAGCTGACCCTCCAGCAGGTTTTCAGAGGCAATTAATCACATAGAAGGAGATTGCTCAACCTTTTCCTGTGGAGTGGCTGGTGGCCTTGAACCACGTGCCTTTGAGATTGCAGTGGATCTTCTTAGCACTAGTCCACCAGACTCCCTAATAAACATACTTGTGGCATTTATCAACATATGATCAGGACAGGTTTTACCTGTTAAATGCTTTCAGAAAGATGAAGCTTTTGGTTGAAGTGGTAATTTACATTAATTTGGAATTTAAGAATTTATAGGGTATGATTCACTAAAAAAGTCACATAAAATATATAACTGGTGGGGTTATGCAGAATGGAGATATTCCATTGGAATGAGTCACAATTCAAATGTTTCTTATTCTCAAAAGGACCTCAAGCTCATTCCCAACTATTTGGAATGACTCCTAGCTGATTTATGTTGGAGGTACAGTGCCCTACTATGCCACCAGTTTAAAACCTTTCAGGATAAAGTTGAACTAGAACACACCCTGATGAGGGTGATGAGAGAGAAAAGCCATCTGGGGAACTGTTGATGGTTTCAGACCACTTTACGAGAAGAACCTATGCTTTGCTATAGTACATATTGCTTTAATTATCATTAAGTTTTGTACCAGGTAAGATCTATATTTTATGTTAAGCATGGTTTTACAATTATACCCTTGAAGGTATTGAGGGGAGAGAATAAGAGAATGATGATGAGAAGATAATGATGCTGAAAAAGATAATATAAAGATAGGAAGTATCTTCTTATTGTTGTTTAGGGGCTATGAAGTCCAATATGAATCATAGCAATCCTATAAACAGCATAATTGAATCCAGTCATATCCTGTACTATCTCATATTTGACACACTTCAGCCCACTGCTGCTGTTACCATGTCAATCCACCTCAGTGGTAGTCTTCCTCTCTTTCGCTAACCACACCCCCCTTTCCAAGCATGATATCTTTTTCCAAGGAATAGCCTCTTTCAGCAACACATCCAAAATATGAGCGACAAAGCTTTGCTATTCTTGTGTCCAAGGAGCATTCTGGCTGTACCATTTCCAAGATATATCTGTTTGTTCTTTTGGCTGTCCATGGAATATTCAGCATTCTTCTCTAACACCACAACTCAAAACCATCAATTCTTCTTCCATATTCTATATTCATTATCCAGCTCTCAGAAGCATACCAAGTATTTGAAAAGACTATGGCTTGCATGACCTGAATTGAGCATACCTTATTCTTCAAACTGACATCATGGCTGTTCCGTAATTTAGAGAGGTCTCTGCCCAAAGCAACATGCCTCCTGATTTCCTTACTGGAAGTACCAAAGGTGTTGATTGTGGATCCTAGTAAGATTAAATAATTGACAGTTAAATCCTTTCTCCATATATCCTGATGTTGACTATTGTCCCTGTGGTAATGTCCTTTGTTTTCTTAATGGTGAAATGTAATCTATATTGAAGGCTATACTCTTTGATCCTCTGTAACAAGTAATTTGGGTCCTCCTCACTTTAAAGTCACACTTAAATAAGAGAGTATGCTACTTACTGCTTAACAGAGAAAACACCATATTCAGTAGGGAGACTCCTTATGCGAGTAAAGAGCAAAGTAAGTATATATTATCTTTTCCTAACATATTTAAGGCATTAATCAATGCAATCAGGTAAAAAAAAAACTATTCAAGGAAAAATAGATTGCAAAGAAAAAGAAACTGGCCTTTTTAAGACAATATGATATCATAATTGGATAATTCAGAGAATTAGTGATAAAAATGTCTCACATAATGAATTCACTGAATTAAAAGCTTTATGAGGAAACAAAAAGTCTTAAACCAACATCAATAAAGTATGAATGCAAATTATTAGTGATTCTAGAAAAATACTGTTAATAATATCTCTCTAAAATAGTCAATATTATGAAAAAGGAAAAGCAGAGAAATGGTCTAGATTAGTTTTTTGGGTTTGGTTTTATTTTTGGTCTAGATTAGTTTTAACGTGAAGTACATGTTATTAATAGATACCGAGTGAGTGTAAGCTTTCTTAATGTATTTTGGTGGCATGAGACAAATGACTTGCCTATGAAGTATTTGGAATAAAGTAGCATGGTGACTAAAATTTATTTTCAAATAATTCACCAAGTGTGTGTGTGTGTGTGTGTGTGTGTGTGTGTGTGTGTGTGTGTTGGTGGTGATGGTGTTGTTAGGTGCCGTCAAGTCGGTTGCAACTCATGGCAACCCTATGTACAATAACCCTAAACTCTGCTGTGTCCTGTGCCAATTGCATTGCCTCTGACACTCCTGTACCGATTATCCCAGTTACTGAATCAATCCACCTCATAGAGGGCCTTCCGCTCCTGCG
>NW_006400172.1:300758-311397 GCF_000299155.1 Elephantulus edwardii
CCAGCCTAGTGTGGAAACTATAGAACAATCTCATTTATTTCACATGCAAGCAAGATTCTACTGAAGATTATCCAAAAACGACTGGAACAGCACATCAGCAAAGAACTGCCAGAAGTCCAGGCTGGGTTTAGAAGGGGTACTAGGGATATTGTAGCTGATATTAGATGGATCTTAGCTAAAAGCAGGGAATACTAGACGAATGTCTATCTGTGTTTCATTGACTATGCAAAGGCGTTTGACTGTGTGGATCATAAGAAACTGTGGCTAACTCAGAAAAATGGGAATCCCAAAATACTTGATCATTCTAATACGAAACTTATACTTGGTCCAGGAGGCAGTCATCAGAACAAAGCAAGGGAACACTGCATGGTTCAAAATTGGGAATGGTGTATATCAGGGAAACATTCTGTCTCCACACCTTTTCAACCTCTTTGCAGAACAGATTATCCAGGAGGCTGGGCTCTATGAGGAGAAATGTGGAGTCAAGATTGGTGGTGGGGGGGGGTGTGTAGAGAAAGAAAGACAAATAAATAAGGTATAATGTTAATAATTAGTAAATGTAGTTGTTTTGAGTACTATTTTTGTTATCATTAGATGCCATCATGTTGAGTAAAATCATAACAACCCTATCAACAAAAGATCTGAACCCTGTTCTATCCTGCACCATCCTCACATTTCCTGATGTACAAGAGCCCACTGCAGCAGTCACCGTGTCAATCCACCTGGTTGAGGGTCTTCCTCTCCTTCGCTGACTCTCGATCCTTCCTAGCGTCATGTCCTTCTTCAAGGAATTCAAGACAAAAAGAAGTCATAAGCACTTCAATGTTTTAATATTGTGGATTTTCTTTTCCTCCTAATTAATGATTCTCAGATTATCTGTCTCTTGTTTTAAATCAGTTTTTAGTTGGTTGCCATTGAACTAATTAGAATTGTATGGGATATGTTACAAAATGAAAGTAGTGGCACAATACAATAGAAAGAAAATTGGCTAGAAAAGTGATCTAATTAAGATCTGTGCTAAGAAACTATATGATTTTAGAGAATTTACTTTCATTTAAGATTCTATGTTACTATTGGTTTAATGGGAAATTTCTGAAGTTGTAGTCTTAAATATTTTTCAAACTAAGTTCTACTGGAATAGGAGAGCTACAAATTCCCATAATATTCTTATATTTTTCAGAAAATCAGTTCACATGCAATATTTTTCTATAAAGAGTTGGCTAATTGGGAAGAATTGTCTCCACATATGGGTATCTCTGATGGTGCAGTCTTCAGGAAATTGTGCCATTAAACCCAAAAGCTGTATTTCTAGCAGTTCAACTCCACAAGCAGCACTGCAGGAGGAAGATGGGCAGTCTTCCTGTGTGATTTACAGCCTCCAAAAACCTGCTGAAGGGACAACTGTGAATCAGCCCCAATTGGACTGTAATGAGAGAGAGAGTGTGCACACAGGGCTAAAACTTAATAATTTATTAGTATATGGAAAGGATTTGAAGTGGTATTGCCTTGATCATTTATTCTATTATCAATTTACTTTATTCTACACAATTGAGAGTGTTTTCCAGAGACAGAAAATTCTAGAAGAAGAAATAAAGTTGTTCATGTGTTGCTACCTATATGTAGACATTATGCTTTAATATGGTATTATATCCAGATACTAGAAATGATACTTTACATGGGAGAGCAGAACAGAAACTCTACACTATAATTTTGGAAGATATTTACATTTGCTTGACTTTTCTTCAAAAATAAGAAGCCTTCCCTAACATTCGTACTTTTTATTTGGACTTTCAGACCCCTAAACTCAAGGGACACTGACCACAGCATAAGAAATCGGCAGCAGCTTGAAGCATTTGGAATCACAGAAGCCCATAAAGCTTGAGATATAAGCTATCAGATCAAGGAATGGAAAGTTGGGAGATATGTGTTGAAGGGAGTAGGCTGGAGTAGAAGAGAATGCTGGTGGAGCAGGGAAATGGTTAGGTCAAGACACTCGTGTCAAGGGCAGGGACAACACTGAAACTACTGGTTATATCTACAGTTGGGAAATATCTTTCATCTGTATTTTTCCATAAAATGCTTGTCTGTCAGATACTTTTCTAAATCTGAGCATTCAGGTTAAGACAGACTAGGAAGAAGTATTGGCCATCTACTTCTGAAATAACAAGGCTTTGAAAACCCTATGTACAATAGAACACACTTAGACTAGCAGATAGGGCAACAGAGGTGGAGATTTCAAGTATGGAAATACTGAAGACAAAAACAGTTGTAAGTAGACACTGGTGGTTGGAACATGGAATGTGAGAACTATGTAGGAAAATTTAATATTGTTAAGGAAGAAATGGGAGATGGACTGGCATGGGACATTTTTAGTCAGATGAGCATATAATCTACTACACTGGAGATAAAAAGGTGAGGAAAAACGGGGTTGCTCACAGTAAAAAAGTCATTTCTAGATGCCTCTTGAAATATAATGTTGTGAGTGACAGGATAATATCTATATGCATACAAGGAAGTCCAGTGAACACCACTATTATTCAAATAAATGCACCAACAACCAGAGCCAAAGAAGAGGAAATAGAAGATTTATACCAACTTTTACAGTCAGAGATCGATTGAACATGCAATCAAAATGCATTAATAATAATGGGTGACTAGAATGCAGAAGTCAGGAACAGAGAAGGATCAGTAGCTAGAAAGCATGGATTTGGTGAAAGAAATGAGCTGGAGATAGGATGATAGAATCTTGCACAATCGATGAGTTATTTGTTACAAATACATTTTATAAGAAACATAAAAACAGGTTATACACATGGATTTCACCTGATGGATGCCCAGGAATCAGATAGATTACATCTGTGGAAAGAACCACTGGAAAAGCTCAGTATCAGCTGTGAAAACTAGTCCGGG
Source organism: Elephantulus edwardii (assembly GCF_000299155.1). Classification (NCBI taxonomy): domain Eukaryota; kingdom Metazoa; phylum Chordata; class Mammalia; order Macroscelidea; family Macroscelididae; genus Elephantulus; species Elephantulus edwardii. Next base: position 303,669 of record NW_006400172.1, read on the forward strand.
TGCTGACTGAGGAACAGACTACCAACTACTCATATGCAAGTTTAAGTTGGACCTAAGGAAAGTGAAATCAAGTCGACGGGAACCAAAATATGACCCTGAGTGTATCCACCTTAATTTCAGAACCATCTCAGGAACAGGTTTGAGGCCTTGAACACTAATCAACGAATACAGATGAGTTATGGGAGGATATAAAGAGTATCATCCAGGAAGAGTGCAAAACACAGAAGAGGAAGAAAAGACCAAGATGTACAACAGAAGAGACTCTGAATATTGCATTAGAGTGCTGATAAGCCAAAGCAGAAGGAAGAAATAAAGACATTAAGGAGCTGAACAGAAGATTTCAAAAGGCATCACGGCAAGACAAAGTAAAGTATTCTAATGAAATGTGCAAAGAGCTGGTGTCAGAAAACCAAAGGGGCTGAACTTGCTCAGTATTTCTTAAGCTCAAGGAACTAAAGAAGAACTTCAAGACTCAAGTTGCAATACTAAAGGATGCTTTGAGCAGAATATTAAATGATCCAGGAAGTATTAAAAGAAGATGAAAAAAGTATACAGAGCCATTATACCAAAAGGAATTGGCAGACACAGAAAATTTCATGAAACAATGTATGAGCAAGAGCCTGTGGTAATGAAGGAAGTTCAAACTGCTTTGAAAGAATTGGCTAAATATAAGGCACCAGGAATTGATGGTATACCAATTGACATATTTCAACTAACAGATGTGCTCACCAAGTTGTGCCAAGAAATCTGAACAACCACTAGGCCAACTGATTGGAAGATATCTAGATTTGTTCCCATTCAAGAAAAGGTGATCCATCAGAATGTGAAAATTATCAAACAATATCATTAATATCACATGCAAGCAAGGTTCTACTGAAGATTATCCAAAAACAACTGGAACAGCACATCAACAGAGAACTACTAGAAGTGCAGCCTGCATTTAGAAGGGGTTGTAGTACTTGGGATATTGTAACTAATGTTAAATGGATCTTGGCTGAAAGCAGGGAATACCAGAGGAATGTCTCTGTGTTTCATTGATTATGCAAAGGCATTTGACTGTAAAGATCACAACAAACTGAGGCTGACTCTGAAAAGAATGGGAATCCCAGGACACTTGTTAATGCTAATGTTAAACTTATACTTGGACCAGAAGGCAGTCATCAAAACAAAGCAAGGAAACACTACATGATTCAAAATTGGGAAGGGTGTGCACCAGCAATGTATCCTATCTCCATATCTTTTCAATCTTTATGCAGAACAAGTTATCTGGGAGGCTGGGCTCTATGAGGAGAAACGTGGCATCAGGACTGGAGAAAGAGTCGTAAACAATTTGTGTTATACAGATGACACAACCCTTCTTGCTGAAACTGAGAAAGACCTGAAGCACTTGCTGCAGGAGGTCAAGTATAGCAGCCTTTAATATGGATTGAAGCTTAACATCAAGAAAACAAAGATTCTCACCACTGAGCCAATTGGCATCATCATGATTGATGGGGAAGGGATGGACATTGTTCACACCTTTAGTTTGCTTGGCTCCACAGTCAACACCCTCGGCACCAGCAGCCAGGAATTTAAAAGACGAGTTCTGATGGGAAAAACTGTGGTTAGAGACCTCTCTAAAGTACTGAGGAGCAACAATGTTTGTCTGGAGACTAAGGTGCGCCTGATACATGCCATGGTCTTTGCAATCACTTGCTATGCATCAGAAAGCTGGGCAATTACTAGGGAGGATAGAAGGATAATTCATACCTTTGAACTGTGGTGTTAGAGAAAAGTATTGAATATACCATGGACTGCTAAGAGAATGAACAGGTTTGTCCTGGAGAGGGTGAAGCTGGGCTACTCCTTGGAGGCAAGGATTCTGAAGCTTCATCTGACATACTTTGGACATGTTGCAATGAAGGACCAGTCCTTGGAAGGGGAATGTCATGATTGGAAAGGTGGAAGTATAGCACAGGAGAGGAAGACCCTCGATGAGATGGATTGATTCAGTGACTGGGGTAATGGTGGTAGGTGTGTCAGAGACAATGAGATTGGCACAGGATAGGCCAGAGTTTAGGACTGTTGTACAGAGGGTAGCTACGAGTCACCGGCAACTCGATAGCACATAACAACAACAAAAGCATCTGAAATCACGTAAAAGAAACATTGTTCTTGCCTCACTTTTTTGTTTTTACATTACTTTTCACCAAAATGCTGATGTTCAAAGAACAATGTTGATATTGAAAGGTGTTACTGTTAAAGTACTTGGAATGTAACTTGATTGTCAGTGATTTAAACCCACCAGGCTCTCCATGGAAGAAGGCTAAGGCAGTCTGCCTCTGTAGATTTACAGCTTTGGAAAACTTGCGAGGCAGTTCTACTCTGCCCTATAAAGGTGCTGATTAGAAACCCATTCCATGGCAGTTATGTGGGACAATGTGACTGTTTAGTCTTGACTAATGTTATTAAAAATTAATATATTAGGATATTTCTTTCTTGGGAATTGATAAGATAGAACATTAAGGGAATATGAGGATTCTGAAGAGAATGAAAAAAAGGAAAAAAAATAACTCAGAGAGAAAGGTGATGTAGATGGTGTAGACAAGTATTTCACTCAGAGTTCTGACATCTTAAGGCTCTTTTTTATGTGCATAAGAACAAACCTAAACAGATACCTGAGTAAAAACCAATTAAAATTTTTAAAAAGTAAAGTGAAATTCTTTACGTAGTGTTTGAAAATCTAGAAGAGTAGATTATTATAGTAAAAATATGTGCTGTTTTAATTTTCATGCCAACTTGTAATGGCTGGAAACTGGTCAAAAATCATCTAAGGCTTAGAAACAGCCTTCACCTGTCAAGTAGAGTTGGGTTAAAAATGTCTCCAGCTGGCATTCTTATCTCACTGTGCTCTAAATTTCCCATCTCCATTTCTTGGGCTTCTGGGAGTAATGGTCCTTTTGAAGTATCCTTTATATCTCCTCAGTGGTCATGATATGAAGTCTTCAGGAGTGACAGTAACAAGGAAAAGGAATTGATATAACACCAGCATGGACTCTAATGAGTCATATTGAACAATTCTGTGAGTCATTAATATTACTTTAAAAGAGTCTCATCATTATTAAGCTTGCTTCACTAGACCTTAATAACCTTGGGCTCAATGATAAATGAATCCTGTATTGTACTCCTCTACACAGAAAAATGCCCCCAGTGTCTACTACAAATATGCCAGCAGATAGCCATCTGCAAATATCAGAAGTTCTAGGACCTTACAGATAAAATTCTCTTATTAGTATGAGATTGTTGGTTTGCAAACTAGAATTCAGTTCATTCTGTCTCACTCTCTGACCTGGCAGATGTGACTGATCCTTAGAGAGACATCTCAGAAACAAGTTACAAAGAGATGAAGCTGCCTCTGGAGCTGGCGAGTGTATGGACAGCTGATTATATTGGGCTTGAGTGATAGCAATTATGGCTCCTCCACCTCTTGTGGTTTTTAATTGGTTTCAAAAAGTCAGAGCATTCTGACTGTCCGTGGAAACCTCTCATCTGGAAGCTACAGAGCAATGTGGAAAGTTTCTCCCTATCATTCATTGATTCAGTGAGCTTGGCATGGAATTAAATAAAAAAGCCTTTGAGTGAAATACTAAGGTTGGCACAAAATTTAAACAAAAGTTATAGAAGAATTAGCTCTGGTTCTCCTTCATGTGAGTATATACTAGCAGACGTCTTTCTGCAGGGAGGCTAATTAGCAATGAACAGAGAAAGAATTGTCAACCTCTTTGGAGCTTATTTCAATTTCATCCTCTGTGTAAGTATTATTGCCTGCAAAGAAATTCATTTTCTGTATTTCCATCCACTCAATTAACTACTTTTACACCTTTCTTTCTGTATTTCGACAATTACTGTCATCCTTTTAGTTTTATTTATTTTATCATAAATACATGGTTGGCACAGACTCTTTTCTTTTAAATAAATGGTATGTGAAATAGTATATACTGAGATTTATTGTAGAGTAATTAAGATTTTATCATCTCCTTTCACAGATTTATTCTGGGCCTAAATAAATTCTCTGAGGCAAAAGATATAACAATCTCTTATACTCTCCAGCAACTTTAATGATGTGATTTCATTTCTTTTTAAAAGAAGAGATGTAAGGAAATGTGAATCATTTTAAAATTTCCCTGCTCTCCAAAAGAAAAAAAAAAAGGAAAATAAAAGCAATCATCAAGGTTCCAAGTTAAAATGGCAGATTGAAAACACATCTCTTAAAATCATTGATTGCTGAAACAGAACCAAGTGAGATCTTTAAGGGGGAAAAATTTAATTCTAAAGAAAATGAAAGTGATAAGTTACTAATACTTCAAACTGAAACACAGCATATCTAATAGAGCCAAACTCTTAAACCTTCAATGGTTGTAAGCTTGGAAGCAGCTTAATTCACACTGAAGAATCAGCAAAGGATTCAGGAATTGTTAGTACCACAGCATTTCTTGAAATGGAAGTGAGGGGACATGAGGTTAAAGAGAAAATAAGATAAATGGAATTTTGTGCAATTTGTTTGAGAGATGCTTCAAACCTTAGATGGCCTCTCAGATTTTACCCCAGTTATGGACTGTCCCTCCTCTGTCTCAGCATAAATATACAAGATGATTTTTCAGGAAACTTAATAATTTAGGATCTTTGGAATGAGAATGCTAAGTAAGCACAGTTTGGTTCCTGGGCAACTTCTAAAATCAAGGATATGAAGCAGAGAATAAATAATAAATGCTGAATATAAGTTTCCCCAGATTCTGCTCCTCCCTCCCAGAATTCTGCAACCAGGTATCTAGTCTGTGAAGTGGAAAACTCTTCTCTGTAGCGCCATTAAGTCCAAGAAGAAATACAGAAATCTAGAACTTGCCTGTTAATTGTTTGTCCAGACTATCGAGAAACTGAAAATCTACAGGCCATATTCTCACATCCAGAAGACTCAATCAATTTTTAAAATCTTCATTCATAAGTTTTCAAAATCTCCTGAAGTAGATCAGAAAAGATCACTGGACATCGTAAGACAGTCTCTAGCAGAAATACAATAATCCAAACAAAAACTCAGTAACCAACAAGCAAAAGACACTTGGTGGCCAGAGACAGTGCAAACCAAAGCCTGTTACTGTTCAGTCAGTTCTAACGCAGCATGACCCTATACTAGACAAAAAGAGGAGAAAATAAATATTATTTATACTCTTCAAGAAATAAAAGAAGATATAGCATCCATGATTAGGCCACAAACAATACAAAAGAAATATTTTAAGAACAGAATCATCATTATTGAAAAGATAAGCGCATTATTGAAAGAAAGCCAAGGGGAAGAAGATAAAGTTGATGAGATAATGTCTCATAGTACATACAGCAAACAACCCCCCCCAAAAAAAAGGAAAAGGGACGTTAAAAAAATGGCAGAAGCAAGAAGCAGGATGTCCAACCTCCAAAATTTGCATTCAGAAAGAACTGAAGAAAAAGGAGTGTTACTGAATGCAAGGGGTTCTTTCCATAGTCAATTGCCAATAAGACAAAAGTGCAATATTCATAAGCACTTTATTACAGATATGTGGAGGACAGTGGGTTGGCCTCAAAGACTGTCTCCTCAACTGGGAGAGGTCACTGGGCTTTTATACTAAAATAAAAGAATTTCTATATCTGAAAGAAAATCATCCATATCCAGATACTCCCTTTCCAGGGCAAACAGGCACATTAAGTTACAATCTACATATGATTGGGGGAGAAAACAGCTTCAAAGAAAGAACAGCTAATCTAGGAGATGCATCTCCTCTTCTGATAAACAGATTAAAGAAAAGACACTGAGAATTCTAAGCAACTAACCTTGCAGGCTAGAGAAAACTGATGCCAGTGTTAGAACTATATAACTATAGTTCCATACCTGATACACTCATAGAGAATTCTGAAGTTATGAGGACCACCCCATCATGAGAAAGAGAGGGAAATCATCCAGTAAGTATTGGGCGTCTCTGGCCCAGAGTTGACCAGCATTTGTGCGTGCCAGAACGGTAAAATACTGAAATGTTGGGCCACACCTGCAGGGTGACGGCAAATGTCTTGGGAGTCTTAGTGTCAGCTGGATGTGGCCTCTTGCATCTTGAAGATAGGCAAGCATGTGGTGCTTGTGGCTCTCTCTGTCACAAGTAGGTGTTGGCAGAGCATTTGATGTGTCAAATGTGTTAATGGTTACCCATGGAGGAGACTGTTTGGTGGAGCTCCCCGATTAAAGCAAGCTTGGAAGCAGGAGTGGCATCCACTTCCGTAATAGCTTTCCTTTGGAAACTCCATGAACCTGCAGAAATGATGAAAGTCACACAAGTGTTGAGGACTTTCATTCATAGGGCCGCTATGAGTAGCCTATGACTCGACGGCACTTAACAACAACAACAAATAATTCAAGGCGATTTCTCAGAATTAAAAAAAAATAATAATAATAATAAAAGGACTCGCTGAAGGGGAGCTCTGGTGGCCTAGTGATAAGAAGCTGCAACTACAATCCCAGAGGCGCATGGTTTGAGTCCACCAGATGCTCTGCCGGGGAAGGAGGGGCAGTCTCCTCCTGTACCAGTCAGATCTGATTTGACGGTACACGCACACAAAAATAATAGTAAAAAACAAAAAAATTAAACTCTTCATTTAAAAAAAAAGACTCGCTAAGTATCCAACACAATGGATTGAAATATAACATTGAGAAACATGAGAAGATTGATGGAAAAGAGATCCTAAAAGCCTCAAGAAAGGAAAGGAAAAACTCTAAAGCCAAAATAAATTTTCTAAAACATAAGAAGAAGAAATAAGAGCAATAACTTTGAAAATTTGAAGGAAAATTCTTTGCTTTCCTGGTAGTATGGTCAATAGTGAATTTCACTGTTAATCCAAAAGCTGAGGACCTTCTGCAGGACTCAACACACCTGAGAAAGACAGGCAGTTTCCTCCCATTGTGATTTACAGCCTCAGAAATCCAGCCGAAGGTCACTATTAGAAGTCACTCAAAAGCAGTGAGTGATCTAACCTAATTATGTCATTAATCCAGCAGGAAAGTAAAACAGAAGGCAGCACTGGGCAAGGTCACCTCGGATAACAGCAGAAGAAGGCATCTTCCAGGTCAGATACAGCGAAACCCGGCGGGAAACATAATCTACACAAGAGTTCTACAGGACACGTCAACTTCCCTTGGAGACAGTACAACTAAACTTAAGAGACACTGGTCAAAAGAAAAATGTCAGCAGTCAACGTTTTTGGAATCACAGAAGCCAAGAAAGCTTAAGATACAAGCTGTCAGATCATGGGTTGGACAATGGGAGATATTTTCTGAAGGGACTTGGCAGATGGGAAGGGTTATCTTGGTTGAGGGTGGAACTGGGAAGTAAGTGGGTCAAACATAGGAATAATCATATGGAAACACAATGTGAATGAAGGAATGTATGAAATACAATGCAGATGAATGAAACACAATGTATATTAATTTTATATGCAAACCAACAAAACAAAAAATATTTAAAAAGAAGACCATTTTCAACAAGATCTGTAGTAATAATAATGAGTTACAGACAAAAATAAGAAAGTTTTACAAGCTATGCATTCCTCGTACTAGCATGTATGGAGTCACCATTCCCTGAAATCTCTCACTTAACATGTTGCAAGAGTGTTTTGATACCCACAACTCCAAAAGAAAGGACAAAAATGCACCAGTAACAACTTCAAATAGTTA
>NW_006400172.1:313509-320602 GCF_000299155.1 Elephantulus edwardii
GTGTGTGTGTGTGTGTGTGTCTACATATGAAAAGTCTATATATGAAAAACGTGCAATCCACTCCAGTGTCAGGGTCATTTGGAAACCAATGGAGGGTAAGTTCTGAGTTGATCCCAATTTGATGGCCTCCATACACATGGAAATAAATATATAAAATATAAAAGAAATAAAGAAATGAAACCTAAAAATCAACAAAAATGACTTGTTTTTTAACAAGGCTCACAAGTATTCCTTCTTTGACAGAGTACAGTCTTACCACTTTTCTAGCATAAGTAGAAAATATTGAAGTTTTTGTCTTCTATAACACATTTCTACCTTCGACACTTTGAAGCTTGCACAGGTTTTACTATCTAATAATCTGATAACGTTGAATGCCTAACAGCAGAACTGGGCATACATTCACTTTATGAATGCGGCCTAGTGGTAAGAATCTGCGCTACAATCTCAAAGGCATGTGGTTCAATTTCACCAGGTGCTCCCTGGAATAAGGATGGGCAATTTCATCCATGTAATTAGCTGCCTCTAAGCACTAGCTGGGGAGTCAACTATGAATAGGTCCAATTTCACAGTGCACAACAATAACAATGTGATACATTTACCTTGAAATTTTCATTTTGTGTTCTTAAATCAGTACCAACTTGTAACAATTGTCACAGAATAAATCCTGTGCCCAAAATTTGCTTGACTGGACCATGATTTTCAGTATCTTTAATGTAGTAATATAATGTGAGAGTTATGAAATGCTCACCCATGTTCTAACAGGCCAAAGACTTGTAAAAGAATAAAAAGTGGAATGCGTCACCATCAAACTCAATGTAAGGGTGTTTCCCTGAGGTGTGATCCACAATATTTTTTATCATACGACAGTTAAAAGGAGAGAAAAGCAAACAAAGAGCTGGGGGTTGAGTACTATCAGGAAAGAAGAGTCTAGAATGCAATTTGTCCTTTAGAGCTGAGTGCCTAATTTGAGAATCTCCTTGACACAGGGATAGGTCGAACACATGGAAATTTTCAAAGACTACCAAGTTGATGCCTTTGAGCTGTGGTGCTGGAGAAGAGTATTGAATGTACCATGGACTGCCAAGAAAACAGATTCATCCTAGAGAGGTTTAAACCAGGCTACTCCTTGGAGGCAAGAGTTCTGGGGCTCCGTCTGACATACTTTGGACATGTTGTAAGGAGAGAGAGGTCCTTGGAGAGGGACATCATGCTTGGTAGGGTAGAGGGACAGCGCAGGAGGAGATGGATTGATTCAGTGACTGGGGTAATCGGGATGGGTGTGTCAGAGGCGATGTGATTGGCACAGGATAGAGGAGGGTTTAGGGCTGTTGTACAGAGGGTCACTATGAGTCACGAATGACTCGACGGCACATAATAACAACAACAACAACAACAACCAAGTTCACAGTCGTGGTACTAGGGATATTATAGCTAATGTCAGATGGATCTTAGCAGAAAGCAAAGAATACCAGAAGAATGTCTATCTGTGCTTCATTGACTATGCAAAGGCTTTTGACTCTGTAGATCACAACAAGCTATGGCTGATTCTGAGAAGAAAGGGAATCCCAGAGCATTTGATTGTGCTAATGGATTGAGGCTCAATGTCAAGAAGACAAAGATTCTCACCACTGGACCAATTGGCAGCATCAGGATGGATGGTGAAGAGATTGAGATTGTACACAGCTTCAGTTTGCTCAGCTCCACAGTCAACACTCGTGGCACCAGTAGCCAGGAACTTAAAAGGAGTATTGCCATGGGAAAGTCTGCCGCTAGGGACCTCTCAAAAATACTGAAGAGCAATGGTGTGTCTCTGGAGACTAAGGTGCACCTGATACAGGCCATGGTCTTTGCAATCACTTGTTATGCATCAGAGAGTTGGACAATGACCACGGAGGATAGAAGGAGAATTGATGTCTTTGATCTGTGGTTCTGGAGAAGAGTATTGAGAGTACCATGGACTGCAATCAAACAGATTCATGCCGGAAAGGGTTAAACCGGGTGGCTCCTTGGAGGCAAGGATTCTGAGGCTCCATCTAACATACTTTGGACATGTTGTAAGGGGAGATCGGTCCTTTGAGAAGGACATCATCCTTGGTAGGGTGGAGGGACAGTGTAGGAGGGGAAGGCCCTCTATGAGGTGGATTGATTCAGTGACTGGGATAATCGGGATAGGAGTGTCAGAGACAGTGCGATTGGCACAGGATAGAGCAGAGTTTAGGGCTGTTGTACATAGGGTCGCTATGAGCCACAAGCAACTCGACAGCACATAACAACAACATTAGCAAGCAGGAGATCAGGAGACATATTGCACTGGGAAAGTCTGCAGTCAAGGATCTCTCCAAATTACTGAGGAGCAACGACGTTAGTTTGAGAACTAGGATGTGTCTGATTGAATATATTCTTGGAAGTTTCTCACAAAGCTGGGAATGTTTTCATTTACTCCTATACCTGGCTGTCTAATTCGTAGGCTCTAGTCTAGAATCACCAGCCTAGAGAGCTTTCTGAATTTGGATTCATCAGTCTTCAAAGTCAGCCATCAGTGATTAGCCATAGAAGCTGAAAGTCTCCAAAGTCATCCATCTGACCTGCTCGCCAAAAATAACTTTTGGATTCTTCAGTTTCTTAATCCAGTAGTCTGCCTTTTTGTTTTGCTTCTCAGCGAAACCAATCCAAAATAGTTCCTATATGAATTAAGAAATTAATGTAATGCCTTACAGTGATCACAACTTTGGAAAAAGAAAAGACAAATTCTAAGACTAAAGAATATTGAGCATAGTAGTGCCCTTAAATGATTTATTGTGAATCAAAAAGTGTTTAAACTCACCTGTTTATTTAAATAGTATTGGGAGTTATTGCTTACTCTGAAAAACATTATAAATGAGAAAGAAGGCCAGATGTAAAATCACAGGACTTGGGTCAGTGTTTAGCTCTTCCAAATACCAGCTCAGTGTGTAGAAGACACAAAAGGTCCAATACACGATGTAACCAAAGTTGGGTTGAGAAATGGGAGGAGAGAGGGTGCTACACCATAGTGCATAAGAGAAAGGGGCCATGTTTCCATGGAAATTCAGTGAAGAAAAGAAGATAATAGATAGGAAAAATTGGAGGCTGGGTTCAGAAAATAGATAAGATGACACCAGTGAATTCTAAAATGGGCAAAACCTCTCATTCAGTCTTTCCAATACGTTATCTGGGCACAAGTAGGGAGTGGCTTTTTGTAATATGTCTCAAAAACAGGTTGGTGGTTGTATGATCTTGTCTGTCAGAAACCTAAATACCAAGAGAAACACCTAAAATTAGTGTAGCAGGATGTGTTTATTGTGAGTAAAGACATTCAAGTCAGGCATCCTCAATCATAATCTATCAGGAAGGCAGTCCAAAGAGCGAACAGTGAATGCAAGCTATATAGGTCATTGTTATGTTAATTTGTAAAGAGAGCAGGCTTTCAGAGTTGGTTACAGGGTCACAAAGGACACACTAGACATCCTAAAACACAGCCTAGAGTTCCTGTTCCTTGAAACTGACTGTACAGATAAGTCTCTAAAAGAGAAATTCAATGTACAAGGCAAAACATTGTCCCTAAACTGCTTATTAGACTCTTGTTTCACTTGAAAGTGACTTTGAGCAACTAGTTCTTTAAGATTTAAAGTTCAAAATAACATCTAAGAGCAGATGACTTGGGTGGATTACACAATTCTATGAACCCTTAACTTTTGATGCCACCCTCGGAAAATTCTATTAAACTCCCTTTTGTCTATTAATTCCAAGAGTGGATTACTGCATTAAAACCCTTCCTCCAAAGGAAAAAAAAAAACAAAAACGAAAAACCCTTCCTCCCTTCTTCTGTGTCCTGGGGGAAAAAAAAAAACCTTACACAACAAAACACATTTTGGCACCTACTTTTTATAAAGTCAAAAAGCAAGTTATTATCAAAAGTAAAAATCAACTCATAGCTGACCCTTCAGCAGGCTCCCATCAGTCTTTGGGTTAGTTGTGCATCTCTCTGTAAGCTAAGCCACCAGAGCTGCCTGTCTGTGATATCTGAGTAATAGCATATAACCTGAGGGAAAAAATCAGAGATCCTTTTAATAAATATAAAATCGTATGTTGTGTTTGTTAGCACTAACTCAATGACTGTAACCACAGGATTAAGCATGAAGGAGATCTTGACAATGACACTGGAGAGGGCAAGGTTCCGATCTGCTGTTCATAGAGTTGCTATGAGTGACAGCTGACTCTATCGCACCAAGCAACAACAAATCACTGTTCAATAAAACATCACTGAACTAGAACGAGTCACATATCTATTAGCAGAACTCAGGATCCATGTGCACAGAGCCTACTGTTGCTTCTATCATTTTACTGAAAATTGAATGACAGATAACTTCCTTTGAATTTAAGGTTTTCTTTTTCCAGGAAACAAAACATTAATTATGAAAAGCCTGGCTATGAATAAGTCATTGATTGTGCAAAATTCGATCATTCTCTCTCCAGCTCCATTTCTGTCACTGAGTCCCTGTTTTCCAACTACTGAATCTTCTTCTTTGTTCCCGACTTTTGCATTCCAGTCACCCATTATTATCAATGCATCTTGATTGCATGTTCGATCAATCTCCGATTGTAAAAGTTGGTAAAAATCTTCTATCTCCTCTTCCTTGGCTCTGGTTGTTGGTGCATATATTTGAATGATAGTGGTATTCACTGGACTTCCTTGTATGCGTGTAGATATTATCCTGTCACTGACAATATTGTACTTCAAGACAGATCTAGCAATGACTTTTTTAACTATGAAAGCAACTCCATTTTTCCTCACTTTTTCATCTCCAGAGTGATATATCATATGGTCATCCGACTCAAAATGCCCCATGCCAGTCCATCTCATCTCACCAATGCCTAGTATGTCAATATTTATGTGTTCCATTTCTTCCTTAACAATATCTAATTTTCCTACAGTCATGGTTCTCACATTCCATGTCCCAATCACCAGTGTCTGCTTACAACTGTTCCTCTTCCTTTGTATTTCCATACTTGAAAACTCAACCTCCTTTGTCGTTTCTGTTATCTAAATGTGTTCTATTGTACATAGGGTTTTCAGAGGCCTGTTATTTCAGAAGTGGATGGCCAATCCTTCTTCCTAGTCTGTCTCAACGTGAATGTTCAAATTTAGAGAAGTATCAGACAGACCAACAAGTTAAAGGTATATCCCTCATTGCGGAGTTAACTTTAGTGTCAATGTTGTCCCTGCCTTTCTCATACGCGTCTTTACCCACTTATTTCCTGTTTCACCATCCAGCAGGATATCCATCCACTTCTACCCCTTCCCTTCACATCTATCTCTCTTTCACCAGCCCTCCACCTAATAACTTAAATATGAAGATTCCATGGCTTCGGTGATTTCAAACACATCAGCTGATGGTAGTTCCTTATGTTGGGATCAGTGTCTCTGAAGTTTAGTTGTAATGTTTCCCGATCAAAGGTGATGCATCCTGTAGAACTGGTGTGTAGATAGGCTTTTCTTGGCCCGAGGGCCGAACGAATGTCGCGCGTTTTTTGCGTAGGGATGATAAAAAGAGAATTGGTGTCTTTGAGCTGTAGTGCTAGAGAGTAGTATTGAGTATACCATAGACTGCAAGAAGAATGAGCAGGTTCATCCTAAAGAGGGTGAGACCAGGCTGCTTCTTGGAGGCAAGGATTCTGAAGCTCTATCTGACATACTTTGGACATGTTGCAAGGAGAGACCAGTCCTTGGAGAGACACATCATACTTGGAAGCATGGAAGGACAGCACCAGAGAGAAAGACCCTTGATAAGATGGACTGATTCAGTGACTTGGGTAATGAGGGTAGGTGTGTCAGAGACAACAAGATTGGCACAGGATAGATCAGTTTCCAGGGCAATGTTACATAAGGCAACATTGCACATAACAACAATGGTATGAGTTGCAATCAACTAGATGGCTCCTAAACCCGATATCAACAGGAGATACTCCTTAAGTTTTTTTAGTGTAAGCGTATGTGTAGTATTCATTTCCTATCATTATTTACTACCCAGAGTACCCAAAAAGGAGAAACTAAATATTTACCAAGGATGTGACTTTAATGATAGCCTTACACACAAACAAGGCTAAAAAAAAAATATTTCTTTAAAAAACCTGTGCTTTTCTAAGACTAGAGAGAAGAAAGTGTATAACTAAAATCAAACCTACTACTCTATTAGACAGAATAGAATTGCCTACATAATTTCTAAGGTGGTAAATTTTTACAGATTCAGGCTGTTACAATTTTCTCCTTCAGAGAAGTTGTTAAGTGCCGTCAAGTCACATAGCGACTCTATGAAGGAAGAGTTTCAATCACTGAACTTTCAATTAGCAGCTAAGTATTTGACCAGTGCACTATAAGGGCTTTTACATTTAATTACAAGGGCTATATATACTGTAAAGTATACAGATTAAGAAAAAAGTCAGTCCGAGAGTTCAGAAAATGGTTTCTCTTCTTGTCAATTATATTCTCTGGTATTGCTGAAGATACCAAAGTGATCTAAATCATTTTAATGCCTCAACTCTTAGTTCCTTCTCTGCTCTAAACCCCCATCAGCTTCTGCTCCCAAATCTCTCAATTTCTACTTCAGTGTGATTCCAAAAGATCCTTGTTTGCTCTACAATTATACCAAATAATAAAGTTCAAATGAATTTACCTTTAAATAAATGATATTGCTTCATCTTATAAACTTCCAAAATCTGGATCTAGACAGCATTAAGTCCAGAACTCAGTGTTAAAACTGTCAAAATATGACTAATCACCTTTTACAACTGAAGCATAGAAAGATGAGGGGACTGAACAAAGATCGCTTTCCCTGCTGGTCAAGGGAAAGAACTCAGGCCTCTTGAATCCTAAATATTACTTCTTTCTCTCTGATAGTATAGTTATGTAGGTAACTGTACTGTTAATCCAAAGGCAGAGCATCTCTGGAGGTTCAAATTGACCAGCATCATTCACTCCAAAGGATATAATTAGGCAGTTTCTTGCTTTCAAGTTACAGTCTTGGTAATTCCATAGAGGGTCAGTTGTGAGTCGGATCCAATTCAACAACAGTAT
>NW_006400172.1:324360-333275 GCF_000299155.1 Elephantulus edwardii
AGAGATAGAGATAGAGATAGATATATAGATATAGATAGATATATAGATATATATATTTGTTTTTGTTGTCAAGTGCCGTCGAATCACAGGCAACTCATAGCGACCCTATGAAGGTATGAAGGAGAGTCCTCAATGCTTGGATGCCTTTCATTCTCTCTCCAGGTTCATAGGTTTTCCGGAGGCAAGCTACTATGGAAGTGGATGCCACTCCTCCTTCCAAATATATATATATCTAAAAATAGTGCTTTCAATTATGTAAGAGCAGTGGTGTCTAGGTTATATAGTACCATAATAATACTGTGTAACAAATCATGCAACATTCTGTGGCTTAAAATATAGTCATTCTCAAGATCCACAAGTTATCCCGAAGGCTCTGTTCCAGGGTATGAGACAGCTGGGCTTCACATTTCTCTTATCTAATCTTCCTATAGCAATAACAGAAGCACAAGAAGGTTAAGTACATGATGCCTTTCTAATTAATTTCATTAGTCAAAACTACAGTCACAGTGGAAAAGGCTACTGCAAAGTACCATGGCAACGGGTATGGATATAATGGGACCTAGAGAGGGCCAACTAAAGAATTGGCATAATAATCCAATCTACCTTAGAAATGGATTGAAAGAAATAGGTGTTTGTAGAGCGGTAAATTATTTGCAATCACTGTCTATCATATGTGAAATTCACAACAAATAGTTTCACACTCTAAAATTCCTTTGAGTGATTATCTTTCCTAGACAAGCCAAATAGAATTCAAAACACAAGTATCTTTTTAAGAGAGAATTGATAAAAAAGACAAAGACCTTGATTGATGAAAATTGGCTGCCAGCAATGTTTTTAAAGGGATCTCATTTACAGAAACATATAACTGTTTATTACTTTTTTTAAAAAAAAAGATGAAAAATAAAATGGATGAAGTTGGATGAATAATAAGGAATTTTTAAATGTCAGTTCAAAGCAGAACTTAATATATACCTATTTTTATATTATAACACTTAATTTTTAACCAAGTATTACAGCATTCCATGTAATTTTCAGTGGATATTATATGGTATTAGAGACAAAAATATGCTTTCATGATGTTGAGAAATCAGTTTAATAAGGGAATAAGAGAGTCTTTTCATTTTAATTGTGAAAACATAGATAAAACAACATTTGACAATTCATTTTTCCCATTTACAGTTCAGTGACATCAATTAACCAATTATGTTGTGCAGCCATAGACAACATCCTTCACCAAAAATCTCCATCGTATAAAAAGAAACTTAGTGCGTCTCCCAATTTCCCTCCCAGAGAAAATTTGTGTTTGTGTCATTTTGCTTTTGGGTTTGTTTTGTCAACGTCGTGATGAGTGAGCTCACAGGCACAATTGATTGCTGAGGTTTATTTTTACCTAAATTGCTCTTTATTGTAACACTTCTCAAATTTTCTAATGTAGAGGTTGTTTTTTACATAAAATTTGATTTGAATTGACAAGAAGTATAAAAAATTCTGTAGTCACAGCTTCATGACAAACTTTTTGCCGAGTAAATGTATTTACCACCATGCTGTCAAAATATCTGAATTTTATTTATTGTTCCGCCTTGCTGGAGAAAAATCTGTGGATCTCCTCCAGAGTCAACTACTTCTTGATTTATAATCACTTACCCAGGAGAGGTTAATACTAGAACAAAAATGTCAAGCATGTTCCTATCACTTAAGCAAAAAATTAAAGGCCAGCCAGCTGTCCTCTTCATTGATACATGAGGTAAGTAAGGAATGTTACATTTTTTGCTTTTGGTGCCTGAATTCTATCACTTTCTTACTGCTTTTGATCACAGCGGGGTGCTATTTAAAATCATTCTGTATTTTCCACTTAAAATTTTATTGAATTTTAAGAATTCACTCCTTGAGAAACTTCATATTTTTCTGATTTCATGTGGAACGGTTTAAGCAGATTAAATGCACAAAAATATCTACAATAAATAAAAAGCGAAGCTTAGAAAAAGTACGTATTCTCTTCCTCTGTGTATATATCCAGGTAGAAAATGTCTATAATGTTATGCATATGCACAAACGAATGTTAATTCATAAATATGCCACAATGACATAAGTTGAAACCAAAAATATAGTATATTAATAATTAACTGAGTTTTACTTCACAGGCTTCAAAAGTAGTGAAAATATTCTAGGTGGTATGAAATTACAGAATGACATATGGCAAAGAAAAACTCAAAATCAGCAAGTCTTATATTCACATTAGACTTCTGGGAAAATGACTTCTCCTCACCTACATAATTGATGGAATACAAATTGACATGTTTCAACTAACAGATGAAGCTCTGGATGTGCTCACCATTCTATGCCAGAAAAGTTGGAGGACAGCTGCCTGGTCAAGTGACTGACAGAGAGCACTATTTGTTCTCATTCCTGAGAAAGATGATTGACTAGAATGTGAAAATTATCCAACAGTATCATTTTTCATGTGCAAGCAAAATATTGCTGAAGATCTTCCAAAACAGCTAAAGAGAACATTGGCAGAAAACTGCCAGAAGTACCAGGTGGGTTTAGAAGAGGCCATGACCAGGGATACCATTGCTGATGTCAGATTGATTCTGGCTGAAAGCTGAGAATAGCAGAAGAATGTATGTTTTATTGACTATGCAAAGTCATTTGATTGCATAGATCATAATAAATCATGGCTAACATTGAGAAGAATGAGAATTCCAGAAGATTTAATTGTGCTCGTGTTAAACCTATATCTAGACCAAGAAATTGTTGTTCAAAGCGAATAAGGAAACACTACTTTCCTGGTTTAGAATTAGGAATGGTGTATGTCAGGATTGTATCCTTTCTACATAGCTATTCAGTCTGTATGATAAGCAAATAATTTGTGAAGGTGATCTCTGAGAAGATGAATGTGGCATCAGGATTGGATGAAGACTCATCAACAACTTGGCACTTTGCAGATGGCACAACCTTGTTTGTTGAAAATGAAGAGGACACAAAACACTACAGGGGATCAAAGACTACAGCCTTCGATATGGAATGCATCAACATCAAGAAGACAAAAATCCACACCACTAGACCCATAGGCAGTATCATGATAGATGGGTAAATGATAGAAGCTGTCAATTGTTTAATCTTATTTGGATCCATAATCGACACCCTTAGAACCAGGAGCCAGGAGATCAGGAGACATATTGCATTGGGCAAGTCCTCTGTAAGGATCTCTCCAAATTACTGAGAAGTAATAATCCCAGTCTGAGGACTCAGGCTATAGTCTTTTCAATCACTTACTGTGCTACTGAGAGATGGATAATGAATAAGGATGGCAAGAAAAATTGAAGCCTTTGAGTTGTGATGTTGTAGAAGAACACTAAATATCTTATGGACTTAAAAAAAAAAGAAAGGAAAAACTACACCAAAAAAAACCCCCAGCAGATGTGTCCTGTAAAACATGCAGCCAGAGTACTCTTTAGAGGCAAGGATGATGAAACTTCATGTCACATATTTTAGCCATGTTCTTAGGGGAGGCTTTTCCTCAGAAAGGGATATCATACTTGGAAATGTGAAGGGTCAGCAAAAGAGAAGATTCAGCCAGGTGGATTGGCACAGTGACTGCTGCAATGAGCTTCAATGGGTCAGAGATAGTGAAGAAGGCACAAGATAGGACAAGATTCAGATCTGTTGCTCATAATGTCACAATGAGTCATACTCGACTCGATGGCACCTATCAGCCACAACTTACAAATAAAAACCACACCCACTGGCATTGAGTTGGATCTTGAGGGGTCCTTAAAACTCCACATTTAGAAAAACCCTCCACCAGGTTTCTGAGGCTGTACATCTTATGGGTAGAGACTGTCAATCTTTCTCCCATCGAGTGACTGGTGGATTCAAACTGCCAACATTTGATTAGCAACCCAACATGCTATTATGACTCATTCACTCACATAATGGAAATTGCAACTTTTAAATATTATCCACTTCCTTATCCATTACTAGTAGTAATACTATCTATAACAATGTTATGTTTCCTGTGATTAGCTTATATTAATTGTTATTATTACTATGTGCCCTTAAGTTGCCTGCAACTCAGCAACCTCATGCACAATATCTCTGAATCCTTTCCTATGCTAAACCAATCTCTCTGACACACCTACCTCCAATACCCTAGTCACTGTGCCACCCATCTCATCCAAGGTCTTCCTCTCATGCATTGTCCCTTCACCTTTCCAAGCATGATGTTCTTCTCAAAGTACTGGTCTCTTCTAGCCACACGGCTAAAGTACATGAGATGGAGCTTCAAAATATTTGCCTACAATGAGTGGTTTGATTTCACCCTCTCCATGACAGACCTGTTTGTTCTCTTGGCAGTCCTTGGTATGAATGTTCAATACTCTGCTCCAGCACCACAACTCAAAGGCACTGATTCTTCTTCTGTTGTTGTTGTTGTTATGTGCTGTCAAGTCGTTTGTGACTCAAAGTGACCCTATGTACAATAGCCCTAAACCCTGCTCTATCCTGTGCCAATCGCACTGCCTCTGACACACCCATCCCAATTACCCCAGTCACTGAATCAATCCACCTCATAGAGAGCCTTCCCCTCCTGCACTGTCCCTCCACCCTACCAAACATGATGTCCCTCTCCAAGGACCTGTCCCTCCTTACAACATTTCCAAAGTATGTCAGACGAAGCCCCAGAATCTTTGCCTCTAAGGAGTAGCCTGGTTTAACCCTTTCTAGGATGAATCTGTTTGTTTTCTTGGCAGTCCATGGTACATTCAATACCCTTCTCCAGCACCACAACATCATTTCTCCTTCTATCCTCCCTAGACACCGTTGCTCTTCAGTACTTTAGAGAGGCCCCTAACAGTAGACTTTCCCATCGCAATACGTTTGTTTTTTTTATTTTCTGGCTACTGGTGCCAAGAGTGTTGATCGTGGAGCCGGGCAAACTGAAGCTGTGAACAATCTCAATCCCTTCGCCATCCATCCTGATGCTACCAATTGGTCCAGTGGTGAGAATCTTTGTCTTCTTGACATTGAGCCTCAGTCCATACTGAAGGCTTCTTCTTCTTCTGTAACCTTTATTAATTGCCCAACTCTCTGATGTATATCAAGTCCTTGTAAAGGCTATAGCCTGGATTAGGCACATCTTATTCTCTAAATTAACATCTTTGCTCTTCAGCACTCAGGAAACATCTCTGACAACAGACTTACTTAGAACAATTCATCTTTTTATTTCATGACTTCTGGTGCCAACAATGTTGACTGTGGAACTGAGTAAGCTGAGGGTGTTAATAATGTCAATCTCTATTCCTTCTCCATTGAAAATCTTTATTTTCTTGATGTTGAACTTCAATTCTTATGGAAGACTACAGTCCTTGACCTTCTGCAACAAATGTTTCAAGTCCTCTTCAATTTCAGCAAGCAATGTTGTGTTATCAGAATAACACAAGTTGTTGACCAGTCTTTCTCCAATTCTGATGCCACATTCCTCCTCATAAAAACCAGCCTTCCAAATGATCTGTTCTGCATATAGTTGAAAAGATTTGGAGACAGAACACATAGCTACCTTCTTTCCTGATTTTGAACCATGCGGTGTTTCCTTGCTCTTTTATGAAGACAGACAGCTTCTTGGTCCAGGTATAGGTTGTGCGTGAGCCAAATTCTCATTCTTTTCAAGGTTATCCATTATTTGTTGTGATCCACATAGTCAAATGCTTTTGAATATTCAATGAAACAAACATAGACATTCCTCTGGTACTCTCTGCTCTCAGACAAGGTCCTTCTGACATGGTCTATCATGTCCTTAGCGCCATGACTTCTTCTGAACCCAGGTTGTATTTCTGGTAGTACTGTTTTGTTCACTTTTTTAAAATAATCTTCAATAGAATTTTTCTTCAATAATTTCTGTACTTTGTTGAATCACCTTTTTTTGGGGGCGGGGGATAGGAATAAACATGAGTCTCTTCCAGTCAGTTGGCCAGGTAGTTGTCTTTCAGATTTCTTGGCACAGCATGGTTAGCATGTTCAGGGTGGCATCAGTTTGCTGAAATCTATCAACTGGTATTCCATCAATTCTTGGGAACTTGTTTTTTAACAATTCCTTCAGAGAATCTTGAACTAGCTGCTTCATATTGCCTTTTGATCATAAGTTTTTTCATGAAAATTCTTCCATGTCAGCAAATTATTTTTGGTACAGTCACTCTGTGTACTCCTTCCATCTTCATTTAATGCTTGCTAGATAGTTCAGTTTTCTGCCATAGCATCCTTAACTATCTCAATTCGAGGCTTGAATTTGTTCATAATTTCTTTTGGTTTAAGAAATGCCATGTGTGTTTGTTCCTTTTGATTTTCTGACTCCAGCTCTTTGTACATTTCATCATAAGAATTTGCTTTGTCCCTACAAATTGCCTTTTGAAATATCCTATTCAGCTCTATAATTTCTTGATTTCCCCCCCCCCTTTTAGCTTTGGCTTTTCAGCATTCTAGTACAATAATCAGAGTCTCTTTTGACATCTATCTCAGTCTTTCTCCCCTTTTTCTTTTTGTAATGATCTTTTGCATTCTTCATGGATGATATTCTTTATTTCCTCTCACAGCTCATCCAGTCTTTGTTCATTAGTTTTCAAGTTCTCAAACCTAATCTTGAGGTGGTTGACAAATTTTGTTTCTTGTAGATTTGTACTAATCTTCTTTAACTTCAACTTGAATTTGCAAATATGAAGTTGATGGATGAATTTTTTTTTCATAATCAGCACCTACCCTAGTTTTCCCATCTAATATTGAGCTTCATTAAGGATTCTTATCACAAATGTAACCATCTGGTGAGATCCATATGTGTAATCACCATTTGTGCCTCTGTTTCTCATAAAAAGTATTTGCAATAAATAAGTTATGAATTAGGTATATCATAGACTATAAAAAAAAAACCAAAACACCAAATCTGTCTTGCAGGAAGTGCAACCATGATAATCTTTACAAGCAAAGATGTGAAACTTTGTCTCATAAGCTTTGAGCCTGTTGTTGGGATGTTCCAGTCAGTAACTGGAAAAACATATCACACTTAGGAAATAGAAGACCAGTGATCATCTTTGATCTTCTGCTTAAATGCTTCAAGTACCTTTTTTCAAGCAAGGTTGTGTAATCTGCATACTGCATGTTGTTGATTACTCTGTCCAACAATGATGCTACATTCTTCTTCATATAGTGCAGCTTCTTGATGTATTTGTTCAGCATACATATAGAATAGGAGTCAAGAAATTATACAGCCATGACACATTACTACTGATTTTAAATTAGCCAGCATTCCCTTTTCTGTTCAAACAACAGCTCCTTAGTTTTCATGTAAGCACAATTAACTGTTCTATTCTGAGATCCCTATTCTTATTAATGTTATTTATAATTTCTTAATATCCACACATTTTAATACCTATAAATAGTAAAAAAAAACAAGCTTCTATTTTCCTGATATTCTCTACTTTTATTCAAAATTCATCTGATATTAAATGTATCCACAGACATACAAGGAAGATTAGTTAATGTAGCTATTATTAAAATATATACTTCAACCACTAGAGCCACAGTTGGAGAAAATGAAGGCTTCTACAAAATTTTGCAGTCTGAAATGTACCTAGCATGGAAGAAATATGTACTGATAGTAATTAGTGACTGGAATGAAAAAACTGGAAACAAAAATAAACTGGTAGTTTGAAAATTTAGACTTCATGTCAGAAATGAGACAGAAACTGAATGACAAAATTTGAATAATCAGTGATTTATTCATTCCAAGTATCTTTAAAAAAATACAACAAACCATAAATAGTGACCATTCACATGGACGTCGCATGATGGACTGTGGTGAAATTAAATTTACTATATCTGTGGAAAGAGACAACGGGAAAGCTCAATATTAGCAGTTTGACTAGGGAATAGGCCAAGTACAACTGTGGAACAGATCATCAGTTATTCATGTGCAAGTTCAAGCTGAAGATGAATAAAACCAAAACAAATCTATAAGTATCAAAATATGACCCCAAACCTTTGCCAACTGAATTTAAAAGATATATCAAGAATAGATTTAATGCACTGAACAGTAAAGACTGATAACAGTAAAGATCAGATAAGTTGTGGAAGGACATCAAATACACTCACACAATGGAATACTATGCAGCATTGGACAATAATTGAACTTGTAGAACACTGTACAACATGGTTGAGTCTGGAAGACATTATGCCTAATGAAATATCTCAGTCCCAAAGAGACAAATAATGCATAAGCCCATTATTGTAATACTAGGATAGAAAAATGGGGAGGAGTGAGGAGGAGGAAAAGAATGAATAGGTAATGAACCTTCACTGGAGTGAAGTGTAAGGAAGGACATTCTTAAAGGAATAGACAATTAGAAAACATTTATATGACAATTAATAGGCTCACCAGAGAAGTTAGGGATAAAGAGAGAAGGAGGAAAGTTTGCAAGAATAAACAATAATTTTTAAAAATCCTAACAACAAAAGACATCATCCATAAAGAAAGCAACAAGTCATTACAAAGACAGGAGAGAGAGAGAGAAATCAATATTGGTTGCAGAAAGAACTCTGAAGCTTGCACGAGAATATTTTGTTGTTGTTGTTGTTGCTGTTGTTGTTATGTGCTGTCGAGTTGCTTGCAATATAGAGAGGCCAAAACAAAGGGAAGATATGATGAAGTAAGAGAGATGAGCTGATAATTATAAAGGGAAGCTTGGGAAGACAAAGAAAAGTATTGTAACAATATGTACAAATAACTGGAATTAGAAAATAAAAAAGAAAGAACGTCTTTGTCATTTATCAAGCTGAGTAACTGAAGTACAATACTGAGGGATTCAGTGGACTGTATCTTGAATGATACAGGAAGTATCAACAGAAGATGGAAAGAATACACAGAATCA
>NW_006400172.1:333375-342198 GCF_000299155.1 Elephantulus edwardii
ACACACACATACACATGCATGCATTTTATAATTTTCTATGGTATTCTCAGAAGTTTTCCAGACTGATTTTGCAACACAACTATATTGATCTTCAAACTTATTTATCAGATCTTTACTATTAGAGGCATATATTCCAAGAAATGCTAGAAAAGCAAACAAATCTCTCCTGAAGGAAGTGCAAACAAGGTGTTCTTTAAAGGCAAAGATGGTGAAATTTCATTTTACATACTTTAGGCATGTGGTCAGTAGAGGCCAGTTTTGTAAAGAGACATCATACAGTGAAAGGCAGAGTCAGAAAAAGAGAGGACAAGCCTCAAGTAGATGGATTTCCACAATGACTGTAACAGTGGTCTCAAACATCATGAAGATGGCCCAAAATAGCATAAGGCCCTGATCTATTCATAGAACAGCTAGCTATGAATTATTGTCAATTCAATTAGTCGAAACAACAGCAAGAACAATATAATAAATTCCATATTCAAATATTATTCTTTTTTATATCAACTACTGTTGAATATAACATAGACTCTTAGGAGAACAAACAGGTTTGTTCTGGACAGAGTGAAGCCAGAATGCTCCTTGGAGGCAAGGATTCTGAGGCTTCATCTGACATACTTTGGGCATGTTGCAAGGAGGGACTGGTCCTTGGAGAGGGACATCATGTTTGGGAGAGTGGAGGGACAGCACAGGAGAGGAAGACCCGTGATGAGATGGATTGATTCTGTGATTGGGGTGGTGGGAGTGAGTGGTGAGGTTGGCACAGGATAGAGCAGTGTTTAGGGCTCTTGAATGTAGGGTTGCTATGAGTCACAAGCGCACAACGGCACATAACAATAACAAACAATATTGTGCAAGGAGCAGATGAAATGTGAGTGTGGCTAAGTCTGACTTCTGCACACTTCATGAAGGAGAACTGTCCCCATAAATAATATCCATAGAACCATACAAATAGCTGCAATGTCAGACATGCCATCTCACATACTCCTGCACCTGTTTTTTATCAATCATTGGGTTTGATATTCATTAGATGACTGACAGACTTTACTAACAGTGGTGGGGTTATTAGGGAAATAGACTGCGGGGGGTGCAAAACTATCTTACAATGCAAGTCCAGGTTTAGTTCAGCAGTCCCAACCCAGATTAATAAAGGCACAAATCCTCAATTAGTGGGAGTCCAGGTTCAGTCAAACAGCACAAATTCAAGAAGTCTCTTGCCTTCTCAATCATCCAGTCAACTTTATCTCAGAGCAAGTATAACTCAGGTTTTCCTTCAATAATACAGCAAACAAAATCTTTATCTGTAACCTTTATCTCCAAAGTTCCTCTAGTCACACCTTGCCATAGTTACTTCATAGCAGTGCCACAGTTTCTTTGCAATTGCTCCACTACCATCACCACCTTTTTTCATAGTGTAGAAAGCATTTCTCTTATGTTGGTCCTATAGCTGTTGATGATTTTCAAGACCTTGTGTCTACAGGGGCTAACATACTAGTAAGAACGCCAATTTTCAAGGATTGTGACATCCCAAATACTTTACCTGAACAGTACATGGTTCAAAATCAGCAAAGGAATGCATCAGGATGCATCTTGTCCCCGTACCTTTTCAAACTATGCAGAACAGGTCATTTGGGAAGCAGGACTTTATGAGGAGGAGTGTGATACCAGGATTGGGGGAAGACTCATTAACAACCTATGATATAGAGATGACACAACTTTGCTTGCTGAAACTGAGGAGGACCTAAAGCACTTGCTAAAAAAGTTCAAGGTCTGTAGTCTTCAATATGGATTGAAGCTCAACATAAAGAAGACAAAGATTCTCACCACTAGGCCAATTGGCAGCACCATATTAGATGGAGAAGAGATTGAAGTTGTTAACAATCACAGCTTGCTCAGATCCACAATCAATACTCTTTAACACCAGCAGCCAGGAAATTAAAAGAAGAATCGCATGGGGAATACCTACTGTCATTGACCTCTCCAGAGTGCTGAAGAACATCAATGTCAGTCTGGATACAAAGATGTGCCTAATTCAGGCCATGGTCTTCTCAATTACTTGTTAAGCTTCAGAGATTGGACAATGACTAAGGATGACAGAAGAAAAATAGATGCCTTCGAGTTGTGGTGCTGGAGAACAATTAAAATTGTATTTAAATTATTAATATAATGTTTCCTTATTAATATAGTTATAAATGTAAATTCTTGTTATTGTTGATTTCTTTTGCATCAAGCATGACCCATAGTGACCCTATGAACAAAAGACCTGCGGCCTCTTTACAACTATCAACCTTTATAGAAGTTCATAGAGTTTCCGGAGACATGTTGTTTAGTTGTTAACAGTTTATATTAGTTAGAATAGAATTGACTGATGTAGAACCATTTCAGGAGGTAGCACATGATCAAGAACTAATGGCAGTAAAGGAAGATATTAGAGCTGCGCTGAATGACTATTTAAAAAAAAAAAATAAGGCCCAAGGAGTTGAAGGAATAACAATTGACATTTTCAACGTATAGATGCAGACTTAGATGTGCACACAAGGTTGTCCAAGAAATCTGGAGTATAGCTACCTGGCCAACTAACGGGAAGAGATCCAAATATTTCCATAGCCAAAAAATTGATCCAACATAATGTAGGAATTATTGAACAATATCCTTAAAGCTAAATGCATGCAAACTGTTGCTGGATATTAAAAAAAAATGACTAAAATAGTACAGTGACAGAAAACTGCCAGAAATACAAGCTAGTTAGAAAGGATCAAGGCATTAGAGATATCATTACTGATGAATCTTGGCTGAAAGCTGCGATTACCAGAAGAATGTTTATTTGTGTCTTATAAGTAATGCAAAAGCATTGGACTGTGTAGGACACAACAAATTATAGCTAACATTGAGAAGAATAAAAATCCCAGAACATTTGAACATGCTCTTGTGAAACCTGTACCTAGATCAAGAAGCTGTTATCTGAACAGAGCAAAAGAACACTGCCCGGTTCAAAACCAAGAAAGGAGTGTGTCAAGTACCCTCTTTTCTTACCTCTTCAATCTATATGCTGGACAAATCATTCCAGAGGTTGAGTTTGATGAAGGAAAATGTCGTATCCGGATTGGAGGGAGGCTCATCATCAAGTCAAGATACTCAGATGACATAACTTTACTTGCCAAAATATAGGAGAACTTGAGACACTTGCTGCAGAAGATCTAGGACTACAGCCTTCAATATGGATGGCATCTCAATATCAAGAAAACAAAAATCCTCATCACCTGGCCAAAAGTCATGATAGATGGAGAAAAGATAGAAGTTGTTAACTGTTTCATCTAGCTCAGATCCATAATCCACAACCTTGGCACTAGCATTCAGGAAATCAAAACACTAATTGCACTGGGGAAATCTACTGTAAGGGACTTTTCCAGAGTGCTAAAGAGCAACAGTGTTAGTCTCAAGACTAAGGTGCGCCCAATCCAAGTCAGAGTCTTCTTGCTTGTCATACATCTGAGAGCTGGACAATGACAAAGAGTGGCAGAAGATGAATCGAAGATTTTGAGAAGAGAAATTACCATGAGCTGCCAAGAGAACAGTTCTTTTCTGTTGAGGGGGAAGTCAGGTTGCCCCATCCCACATACTTCAGGCATGTTGTCGAGAGGAACCAGTCTTTGGAGAAGGACATCAGTCTTGAAAATGTAGAAGGTCAGCACAAGAAAGGAAGACCCTGTGGCAACGGGGTTAGGTGTTTCAGAGATGAAAAGATTGGCTCATTATAGGGTAAAATGCAGAGCTATTGCTTCATGAGGCTGTTATGAGTTACAGTCAATTTGATGGAACATAACAACAACATTATGTAATTGAATAATATGGACCATGCATCATATTATACCAACACACCAGAGTAAAGAGTTCTGGAGAATCTTCTTCTTGTTTGGTATTGTCAATCAATTTCAATTTGCAGAAACTCCATGGGACACAGCATAACTTCTTTCATAGGCTTTTCTAGGGAGTACTCTTTAATTTTTTAGTATGGTCATTCACTGACGGAAAACTAGTCAAAAGTCCCAACCTGCTGGCAAAAATCGAAAATAGAAAAATAGAAAAACCTTCCTAATTCTCTGAAAGAAGTGAACTAGATGCAGTGTTCTCAGATTGTATACACTTGTGGATTGTATCCACTTATGCTTGTGGATGTTTGGTTTTTGTTTTTGTTGGGTTTTTTCCCCCTTTTCTTCTTGTGTACCATCCAATCAGATACAACTGGTACTGGAGGAGATTGTCCCCACTTCTCCAGTAGAACATATGGTGGATTGGAACCACGCACCTTCAGGATTGTTGATTTTTCTTTTCTTTCTTTTTTTTTTTTTTAGGTAGTTGAATGACTTGAGGTTAGAGGCACCATGAACCTAATAAAGTTTGAAAGACTCAACTCAAAAATGATCACATATTTTGGCAAAATATACAAAAGTAGGCTATTTATACCTACGTCCATTACAATATAGATAATTCACAGTAACTTCTGAGACTAGTTAAATTATTATGTATTTTTAGCAGCTTCTGTGTAAGAATGCCCCTATTCCTGTGAAGCAGTACTCTTATAAGCAATGTCCCAACTTATCAAGCATTTATGACATGGAAGAAGTCATATTGCAATATGATAATATCTTACATTGCCCAGCACTAAGAGTATGTAGAAGTGGTTTGCTATACACAAAGCCAGGCAGCAATTTAAGAATTTAAGAATAATTATTCAAACATTAAATGTCTAAAATTTTAAGAGGAATGTTTATTTTTCATTGACATCAACTCCAAATGGAAATTATCAGCTTCAGAAGAATTAAAAAATACAGCTAGTAATTTAACCTGAGACTCTCAGATGGATGGCAAGAGTCCTATGACTGAACTTCAGATGTCTAAGATATAAATACGATCTAATAACTATCCTCAATAAACCCATCTGTAATAAATTTGCAATTTAATTTAAAAAAATAAAAATTTATAATTTAAAATGTAACCATGTTTTCCTTTTTTATTTAGGATCATGTAAAATAGGATTTATCAGATGTTCTGTTATAAAACAAATAGGAAAAAATTATAATAGTACTAAAAAATTTTAGTGTCCGAAGTTTTATGCAGTTATCAATTATAAAATAAAGTATGGAACAAAGAAAATATATGAAAACCTGAAATCTCTTCCTTGATATAAAATATAACTGTATTGGATGTTACAAATGTTGTCTTGTGAAGAGTGATATAGAATGGTATAGAAACACATCAATCTGTTACTTAATAAAATATTTCTTCACATAGATTTAGATGTACAATTGTTCTGAGGGAAGAAAATGATAATCTTTTTCTCTATTCCAGTGGCTCCCGGCCTTTGACATGCATCAATTTTTCTTTAGTACCTGTAAACTTTGCTCATAAAGACCTAGTCTTCATCCCAAACCCTGTTTAAAAAATAACTAGCATAGGCTTTTAATTTGTAATTATAATAAGTTTCCAGATGATGCTAATACTGCTCATCTGAGGAATCCTACTTTGGGAACCATTGCTCTTTTTCTCCCATTTGCTGCCCCAGACTTCACTTTGTCCCAATTACTGCCACCAAACCATCCTGCAAACTAGTGCTCAGCCTTAAGTCTCCCCAAAGCCTTCTTTATTGTCAGTTTCTTGAGTCTATAGTTCCCTTTTGCTTTTTTAATTTCTCAGGAGGTGAAGTTGGGGGACAGAGGCTTCAGCTTGTGTTGGAGCCTCACCTTGCAAAACCAGAATCCTTAATGCCTCCAACTTCTTCTTGTCTCCTTAGGTTGCTATTTTCCTATAACTTTAGTGATGCATTAATCCTGGTTTGGCAAGATTAAAATAAAATCTTTTGGAAAAGACCTCATTAACTGGGCTAGTCTAGTTCAATTAAGTAGCAAACATAAAGCATGCACACTATTTTGAAGCTGTCACCTGAAATTATATCCAACGATAGATTGCCTCTATTACAGAAAATTCTGTATAGAAAACCTGTTAAAATAAAAGGTCAGCTTGATGTAGAAGGTAAGAGTTCATAAAAAGGAAGCATAGCTGTGCAAAAGTTTCTTAAACCAGGTGTCATGATCCCAAAGGTTATATGGATTTTAGAACAATAGAGGTTGTAAGAATTTTAGACCAATGAAGGTTATATATAGATTACACCTCTGAAGGTTACAGGAGTTTTTGACTTAAAACTTTGAAATGTTTCCCTTATGTTGAAAATAAAAGTCTTCAGGGTCTTTAAAGGCAGCAGTATTTTAATTATACTTGTAGGGTTTACTTAATCCATTGCCATTTAAATTTCACACATAATAAGGCTAAAAAAATAAGAGTGTATAAACAATGATTTATCTTAATGGGAAAGATGAAAATTTTTAAAATGAGGAAAAGCAATAAAATGTAAAAGATAGTAAGGTGAAAATTAATAAACAAGTTGGGTGAAGAGAAAGACAATATATAATAGGGGGCAGTTAGATATTGTAATTTTTCAATTATGTCAACCAATAACCATGTTATAAAATTGAATGCATATGAATGATTCGTTGAAAAAACAACATAATTTCTATCAAAACTCATGGTC
The DNA here is from genome assembly GCF_000299155.1 of Elephantulus edwardii. Classification (NCBI taxonomy): domain Eukaryota; kingdom Metazoa; phylum Chordata; class Mammalia; order Macroscelidea; family Macroscelididae; genus Elephantulus; species Elephantulus edwardii. The sequence continues at coordinate 339,959 of NW_006400172.1, forward strand.
ACTGAGTAGCAAGCCATTCATAAGTGACCCTTCTCCAGTGAGTTGTCAGATGAAATAAATCACAGAGAGAGAAACTGCCCATCATTCTCCTGAGAAGCTACAGGGAATTGAAATTAGCAGAGAGATTTTTCACCTGCCCTCCACCCTCCCAAGCACGTCCTTCTCTAAGGACCGGTCCCTCCTTACAACATGACCAAAGTATGTCAGACGAAGTCTCAGAATCCTTGCCTCCAAAGAGCACCCTGTTTTAACCCTCTCCAGGATGAATCTGTTTGTTTTCCTAGCAGTCCATGGTACTCTCAATACTCTTCTACAGCACCACAGCTCAAAGGCATCAATTCTCCTTCTATCCTCCCTGGTCATTGTCCAGCTATCTGATGCATAACAAGTGATCTCAAAGACCATGGCCTGTACCAGACGACCCTTAGTCTCAAGAGAGACACCAATGTTCTACAGTACTTTGGGGAGGTCCCTAACAGCAGACTTTCCCATGGCAATGCACCTTTTAATTTCCTGGCTGCTGGTGCCAAGAATGTTGATTGTGGAGCCAAGCAGACTAAAGCTGTGAACAATCTCAATCTCTTCACCATCCATCCTGATGCTGCCAATTGGTCGAGTGGTGAAAATCTTTGTCTTCTTGACATTGAGTCTCAATCCATATTGTAGGCTGCAGTCCTTGACCCTCTGCAGCAGGTGCTTCAGGTCCTCCTCAGTTTCAGCTAGCAGGGTTGTGTCATTCGCATAACGCAGATTGTTGATAGATCTTCCACCAATCCTGATGCCGAATTTCTCCTCATAGAGCCCAGCCTCCCGGATGATCTGTTCTGCATACAGGTTGAAAAGGTATGGAGACAGGACAGATCCCTGGCATATGCCCTTCTCAATTTTGAGCCATGCAGTGGTCCCTTGCTCTGTTCTGACAACCGCTTCTTGGTTCAAGTTTAAGTTTCGTATTAGCATGATCAAGTGTTTTGGGATTCCCATTCTTCTCAGAGTCAGCCACAGTTTGTTATGGTCCACACAGTCAAACACCTTTGCATAATCAATGAAACACAGATAGACATTCCTCTGGTACTCCCTGCTTTCAGCCAAGATCCATCTAACATCAGCTACAATATCCATAGTACCACAACCCCTTCTAAACCCAGCCTGGACTACCGGCATTTCTCTGTTAATGCGCTGTTCCAGTCGTTTTTGGATAATCTTCAGCAGAATCTTGCTTGCTTGTGAAATCAACAATATTGTTCTATAGTTTCCACACTCTGTTGGGTCACCTTTCTTTGGAATGGGAACAAATATAGATCTCTTCCAGTCAGTTGGCCAAGGGGTTGTTCTCCAGATTCCTTGGCACAACTTGATGAGCATGTCCAGGGCAGCATCTGTTAGCTGAAATATGTCAATTGGTATACCATCTATTCCTGGGGCCGTATTTTTTGCTATTTCCTTCAAAGTAGCTTGAATTTCTTCCTTCATCACCATAAGCTCTTGCTCATACGTTATTTCATTAAGTTTTTCTGTGTCTGCCAATTCCTTTAGATACAATGATTCAGTATATTCTTTCCATTTTCTTTTGATACTTCCTGGATCGTTTAATACTCTTCCTAAAGCATCCTTGATTATAGCAACTCGAGGTTTGAATTTGTTCTTCAGTTCCTTGAGCTTAAGAAATGCTGAGTGAGTTTGATATTTGGTTTTCTGACTCCAGCTCCTTGCACATTTCATTGTAATACTTTACTTTGTCATCCCCGTGCTGCCTTTTGAAATCTTCCGCTCAGCTCTTGAGTATCTAGAATTCTTCCTTGTGCTTTGGCTTCTCTGCGCTCCAGTGCAATGTTCAGAGTTCCTTATGACATCCATTTTGGTCTTTCCTTCCTCTTCTGCCTTTGTTTGTTGTGATCCGCACAGACAAATGCCTTTGCATAATCAGTGAAACACAGACAGACATTCCTCTGGTATTCTGCTTTCTGCCAAGATTCATCTGACACTGGTGATAATGTCTGTAGTGCCACAATCTCTTTTAATATATGCATGCATATGTTGGGAAGCAGCAGTGACATCCACTTACTAAACAACATGCCTCCATAAAGTCTATGAAGTTTGATAAATGTCAGTAGTTGTAGAGGGACTTGAAACATTTTGTTCATAGGTTTGCTCTGAGTTGTGCTTGACTCGAAGGCAATCAACAACAACAACATATGACTACATACACACAGAGATGTATACTTATGGATGCAGGAGTG
>NW_006400172.1:346123-355313 GCF_000299155.1 Elephantulus edwardii
AAAAGAAAGATGTCGGAGACATGCTGATCTCATGAAAATTGGTTTTGTGTTGTGTTGATGTTGTTAATGAGGACAATTTCTAATTGTCATGTCAAACAAGGTCAAACATGGCCGTATTCATGTGACCCTCGCTCGTTATACAAATATGGATGAGTTTCAAATAAATAGCACACAAGAACAATAGCCCACCATTATCCCACCATTTCAGTTCCCCTTTAGATCTTTCCTAATCTCTCATCTCTTCATTCTGCTCACCAAACTCTGTGACCTGGAGATTACCCCCTTTCCACCCTCACCTTTCTCTTCTCTCCCCTTTCCCCTTTGAACTCTGGCACAAATCTTACTAGAAATCTTTCTCTTTTTACAGTAATGGTCTTAGGCAGTATTTGTCTTCTTGAGACTGCATTAGTTCCCTCGGCATAATGCTCTCTAGCTTCTGCAATATTGTATAGTATTTTTTTCCTAAGTCATTGCTCCTGAGTGCTGTGTAGTATTCCATCATGAGGATGTACCGCAAGTTCTCAATCCATTTGCCTGTTGATGAGAATTTGGGCTGCTTCTATATTCTTGCTATTGCGAATAATGCTGCTGTGAACATCAGTATACAAATCTCTGTTTGTGTCTCTGGTGTATTTTCCTTGGGATTTATTCTTAGTATTGAAATTCCTGGGTCATATGGAATTTCTATGTTCAGGTTTTTGAGGAAGCACAAAACTGTCTTCCAGAATGATTGTACCATTTTATAATCCCACCAACAGTGTATGAGACTGCCAATCTGTCCACCTTCTATCCAACATTTATTACTTGCTATCCTATTAAACTTTGCCACTGCAATTAGGGTGAGATGGTATCTCATTGTGGATTTGCTTTGTATCTTTCTTATTGTCAGTGATTTTCAGCATATCTCTGTGTGTCCCTTGACCATATGAATGTATTTTCAAAACATTATTGTATAAATTGAATAAGTTATTGAATAAATTATAGATTGTAAAAGAAATAAATAACGATGAATAGAATGTATCCTTTTGGACACAGATCCCTAGGAAGCTCTTTGATATCAGGAAAACTCGAGACACCTGGGAATCTCTGAGAAACACCAGGCTTACAAGTAATGAAGGCAACGTGAACCATGTTCTGGAACTAAGAGCTAAAGTCTTCCCCTTGAGTTGCCATGGTGATTCTAGCCACACAATTTTAAGAGACTAAGTTTCTGTTTGTTAAAAAGAAATAAATAACCTTCAAGATTAAAAGACAAAAAAAGCAATAATAGTAATATATATTTCTAGTCATTTGGGAGCTGTGCTGTCAAGCCAAAGTCAGGCAATTCAAATCCACCAGCTCCTGCTTAGGAGAAGGATGGACAATCTCCTCTCATGCCATTGAAAACCTACAGGAAGGTCAGCTATGAGTTGGTCCTGATTGGAAAACAATGAGTGAAAAAATAAGTTACTTGGCTAAAAAAAAAAATACCCTTCCTTTTTTTTAAAAAAAGAAGGATATGCAAAGAGCAAGAATTTAAAAATGACAAGAAAAATTACAAATTATGTAAATTATTGTTGCTGAATCATAGCCAAAGCCAAATGGCAACTAACAACAGCAACATACCTTATCTAAGATAAATATTTTTTCCTTTAATTACAGTGGTTGAAAACTGTATCTGCCTTACCTATTAAATATCTATTGGAATATCTTTGCTTTCTGGTGGGGTTCTTTTATTGGCCTATGTTTGTTTGGCTCTACAATCACTTTTGGTACCAGCAGCCAGGAAATTAAAAGACAAATTGATTGGGAAAGTCAGCTGTCAGAGGTCACTCCAAAGTACTGAAGAGCAACGATGTCAGTCTGGAGACTAAAGTGTGCCTGATAGCAGCCATAGTCTTTGTCATTACTTTCTATGCATCAGAGAGCTGGACAATGACTAGGGATGATAGAAGGAGAGTTGATGCCTTTGAGCTGTGGTGCTGGAAAAGAATGTTGAATATACCATGGACTGATAGGAGAACAAACAAGTTTGGCCTGGAGAGGGCAAAACCAGGCTGCTCCTTGTAAGCAAAGGATACTGAAGCTTCATCTGACCTACTTTGGACATGTTACAAGGAGGAATCAGTCCTTTGAAAGTGACATCATGCTTGGGAGGGTGGACGGACAGCACAGGAGAGGAAGACCCTCGATGAGATGGATTGATTCAGTAACTGGAGTAACGGGGGTAGATTTGTCAGAGATGATAAGATTGGCACGGGATAGAGCAGGGTTTAGAGCTTTTTGTACATAGGGTCGCTGTGAGTCGCAGGCGACCCGACAGCACATAACAACAACAACAACATTTCCTATAGGATGAAGATTATAGTTTAGAAATAAAAGAAAACTGTCATTTAGAAATTACAGTTTCAAATTAAAAGAAATGACACTAAGAAGTAATTTTAAACTAGTAGAAAAGTGAAGCATACATATATGACATCTCCTGGGACCCTCCCTTCTACCTCTTGACTCCATTTTACTCAGGCACAGTGCACACTCTGAAAAACTCTGCCTATGCTGCTGTAAAACCTCTGTAACCATCAACTGAGCAGATTTAATAGGAAGGCTTTTCCCCCTAAATTGGGAAGAACTGAAGATAATTTCACAGCTCTTCTGAGGCAGCCATCAAGAGAGCTACAGACACAGAGCCCAGAACCGGAGTGTACCTACCTCATCCCCTGCCACTCTCAAAAGGAAGCAGCAGTCCTTGGACATGGCCTGTTCTCCCCAAAGAAGAGCTTTGAAAAGATGAGTGCCAAATTACAGTAATTTAGACTATTTAACAATCTTCTGGTAGAGGAAAATAATTCACAGGCATCTGTGGGAGAGAGTGAGGTTAACGATTCAATCACATTTTGATTACGGAGGAATCTTACCCTGCTAGAATCTGCAAAATGATGAATGAGTCAGTTCTGTCATGTGTTTGCAGTGTTGTTAGTACTCATAATTCCTGAGGAGTGCAAGTTTTAAACTAGTCCTTTGTTCACTAGATAAATTATTGACTGTGATGAAAGCTTCCTTTGTACAACCAGAATACTTTGTCAACACATTTCATTGATTACAATATGCTTTGTCGGTCCAAAAATCTGAATGAAAGAGTCACAATTCATAATGAGTAGATCTCTGTGTCACAGTACCAATTCCCTTTCAGGTATAAGATGGTATTATTACCCAGCCAAAAAGGAAAACAAGATAATTTAGAGGTGTAGCAAAGTACAGCAATCACGAGGGTGCAATGGAAAATCATTGGAATACACCACTTGCCTCAGATCTATTGTTACCTGCCTTAAATTTTCTAAGCTCTTATCTCTTTAGAAGGCAATAGTCATAATTAGCTCATTTAAGGGTGTTTTCTCTGATCATAAATGCTCCAACTGTCAAATAAGGACTGGATGTGTTGAACCTTCACCTGTGAATAATAACCAATCTTAAATTCTATGTACCATCAAGATAATTCTAACTCATAGCAACAAAATATAATGGAACCAGTGCCATCTTCAGAATTGATGTTGTTTGAGACCATTGTGAAAGTTACTCTGTCAATCCATCTCATTGAGGAACCTCCTCTTTTACATTGATACTTTACTATTATGCAGGGACTGATCTATCCTGATAAAATGTCTAAATGCTTAAGATGAAATATTATTATCTTCCTTCCTAGCCATTGTCCAAGATATATGTCTGAATTCTTTTGTCATTCAAGGTACATTCAATATTCTTGGCCAACACTATAAATTCAAATGCATCCAACTCTGTGTTCTTTCCTATTCATTGTCTAGCTTTCAAATGCAGAGGAGGAAACTAGAAATATCATGGATGAGTCAGGCACACTAGTTCTGAAAGCAGTATTTTTGTTTTGAACACTTTAAAGAGGTCCTTAGCGTCAGATTTGCCTTATAACTTTTGTTTCAATGGATATTGATTATGGATCGAGTAAAATAAAATTCTTGACACTTGTAATCTTTTATCTATGTATTTTAAAGTTCCTTATTCTTCCAGATATGAAGATTTTTGTTTTCTTCACACTGAAGTGTTATCCATATTAAAGTATTCAGTCTTTGTAAGTGCTTCAAGTTATCTTGTTGTTGTTAGGTGCCATCAAGTTGAGTTGATTATGACTCTTTCTTACTCCATGAACAAAAGCTATGAAACCTGTTCTATCCTGACACACAACTGCCCATTGGTTGAGTAACTGTTATCAGTCCAGCTGGTTGAAGGTCTTCCTCTCCCTTACCGACCCTTCACCTTTCCCAGCATCATGTTCTTCTCCAAGGAATAGCCCCTGCTAGCCCAAAGTATGTGAGGCAAAGCCTCATCATTCTTGCCTCCAAAGAGCCCACTGGCTGCACCCTCTCCAAGATATATATATTTGTTCTCTTGGCTGTCCATGGGATGTTTAGTGCTCTTCTCCAACTCCACAACTCAAAGGCGTCAACTCCTTTTCTGTCATCCTTACTCATTGTCCTGCTCTCAGATGCATAACAAGTAATTGGAAAGACCACGGTCTAAATCAGATGTACCTTATTCCTCTTAGGAACACTTTATTGTTCCTTGGCACCATATTTGCCCAATAACTTTTGTTTCAATAGTCATTGATTGATTATGGATCAGGCAAAATAAAATCTTTGATGTTTCTAATCTTTTCTCTATTTATCATAAAGTTATATATTGTTCCAGATAAAAGATTTTTTTGTTTTCTCTATACTGACGTAAATTCCATATTAAAGTCTTCAGTCTTTATCAGTAAGTGCTTCAAGACCTCTCAGGAAACAAGATTGCATCATCCACATTTGACAGTTTCTTAGAAAGTCATCTTCCAGTCCTGATTCTATGTTCTTCTTCATTTCTGAGCTCATTATTGCACAGATTGCATAAGTGTCGTGAATTATGACACTTTCCTGATTTTATGCCATGCATATCACCTTGTTCTATTCTAACAACTACATTTTAGTCTATGTATAGGTCCTTCGTGAGAACAATTAAGATTGTAGTAATTCCCATTCTTCTCAGCACTATTTGTATTATACTATGATCTGTGTAATCAAACATTTTTGCATAAACACCTCTCTGCTATTCTTTGAATTTCAGCAAGATTCATTTTATATCAATAGCAGTAACATTCATTGTTGCACATTCTCTAGTGAACTCAGTTTGAATTTCTGGTAGTTTCCAGTTGATAAACTGCTCCAACTGTCTTAGAATTATCTTTAAGAATATTTTATTATGTATAATATAAATAATATCATTCAATAATATTTGTGTTGTGTTATGTCAACTTTATTGGCAATTAGCACAAATATGGATCTCTTCTAGTCACAGAGGCAGATTGTTATGAAACAAATTTCTTGGCATACACAAGTGATCACTTACAAGGTTGCATCCAGTTACTAAAATATCTAATTTGGTAGTATATCCATTTCTATAGCTTTGTTTTCACCAATGCCTTCAGTACGTCAAATATATCATAGTATGAATTAGAAGAAAAATTTTAATAATAAAGTCAAGAAAATAGTTATTCAAAATCTGTGGGCAAGATTTCTGTCTAGTATTTCTAAGTGTGAGAGGGAAGAAAATTTAATAAAGAATCATAATTGAAGAAAGGAAGCAGATTGAGAGACTAATTTAAAGTAGCATCAACTAAAGGGAACTGAGAGATTCAGAGATAAGAGTGGGCAGCAAGGAGAAAAATTTGGAGAAGTGTGAAGAAAGAAAACAAAATTATACCAATTCATGTGTTTGGCAAAATCAACCTAGCTATGAAAAGAAATTCACAGATGTTTTACATTTCAAAAAAAGGATCTAATGAAAGTTTCTTACTATTTAAAATAAAAAAGGATATTTTCTTACATTTTATTTATTTAAAACTTTCAGTCAGTACATTTACTTTCAAAATGTTAAACCTTATTCCTCTCATATTCCCTTTCTTCATGTTTTTCCAATGATCCTTAAGGCTAAATAATTCATTGACGTGTCAAATGATGTCCTAGTCTTAGGACTATAATTTCCCTCCTGTATCCCAACAAGACAGGTTTATAAAACTTATTAAGTTAGAACATATGTTTCAATTACTGTGTCTGTCAGTATGATAGTCTGTTGTTATTGCTGTTGTTTTTGCAATGGACCTACAACCTGTGAGTGAGCTATGATTCATAGGGCCTTAATGCTTTATCTGGCACCATCCTTACAATCTCTGCTATGCTTAAGCCCCCTGTTGCAGTCACTGTTTCAACAGTTCTTGTTCAGGATCTTATTTTTTTTGCTGACCTTCCACTTTTCTAAGCATGGTGCCCTTTTTAGACACTGTAGCTTTCATGATAACATGCTCAAAGTATGTGAGGCCTCAGTCTTCCTATCTTCAAAGAAGCATTTTGACTTTACTTCATTCAAGGCACATTTATTTGGTCTTTTAGCAGCCAATGATATATTCAGTATATCTCTCCAATATTACAATTTAAATGCATCAAGTCTTCTTTGGTCTTCCTCATTTTTTGTACAACTTTCATATGTATATGATGCAACTGAAATTTCTCCCAAACATCACATTCACTGAAAACAAAAATACAATAATGTGAGTCGACAGGATAATATCCATACACATACAAGAAAGATCTATTACTACCACTATCATTCAAATTTATGCACCTATAACCAGAGCCAAAAAGGAGGAAATAGATGATTTCTATCAATTGTTGAATTCAAAAATTGATCAAACATATAACCAAAATGCAATAATGGGTGACTGTAATGCAAAAGTTGAGAATCAGAAAGGCGGAGCAGTAGTCGGAAAATGTGGAGTTGGTGACAGAAATGTGGCTGGGGATAGAAAGATAGAATTCTGTACAATCAATGATTTATTCATAGCAAATACCGTTTATAAGAAACATAAATGCAGGTTATACACATAGTTTCACCTGATGGGATGCACAGGAATTATTGATTACAAGGAAGGAACCTTTGGAGAAGTTCAATATCAGCAGTAAAAATTAGGCCAGGTGCTGGTTGTGGAGCAGACCATCGCCTGCTTATATGCAAGCTCAAATTAAAGCTAAAGAAGATTAAATCATATCCACAGGAATAAAAATTTGACCTTCACTCTATCTCCCATGAATTTAAAAACCAACTCTGGAATAGGTTTGAGGCCTTGAACACTAATGAACGAAGACCAGATAATCTGTGGGAAGATATCAAGAATATCATCCATGAAGAATGCAAAAAGTCACTAAAAAGAAGGAAAAAGAAGAACAGACCAAAATGGATGTCAGAAGAGACTCTGAATATTGAACTAGAGCACCAAGATGCCAAAGCAAGGGGAAAAAATCAAGAAGTTAAGGAACGGACTAGAAGATTTCAAAGGACCACTCAGAAAAACAAGGCAAAATATTATAATGAAATGTGCAAGGACCTGGAATCAGAAAATCAAAAGTGCTGAATTTCTTAAGCTGAAAAAAATGAAGAATAGAGAAACCAGTGGGACCTTACGTTGTGGGTTTGCACGTGGGCAATTCTTCAACCAATCACAGTGTCATCCAACACACAAGTATCGCTTTCTTCATATGATGAAGATCAGGGATCCAAATTGATTCGAAAAGCTAAAGAGGCACCATTTGTCCCCGTTGGGATGGCGGGGTTTGCTGTAATCGTGGCGTACGGATTATACAAACTGAAGAACAGGGGGAATACGAAAATGTCCATCCACCTGATCCACATGCAAGTAGCAGCCCAAGGCTTTGTGGTGGGAGCAATGACTGCTGGTATGATGTATTCCATGTATCGAGAATCCTGGTCAAACCTAATAAGTCTTAGAAGAAGACATGCTGCCTCCGTCTTGTTAGTGTTGCTTGATTAGACCCTTCACTTTGAAGTTAGGTGTTTTATGTTAAAAATAAATAATCTGAGTGGTTCCAGTAAGCACACGGTATTTTAGACACAGGCTTTCTTTATTGCAGCCTCGACTTGTCGTGTGACCAAATTGCCGGTGCCCTGACCACTAACTAGCCATCCAAGGGTGTCAGGTTAGCAAAAATGAAACAGGCCGCCCAAATTCTCAAACTCTTAGGAGGAAATTCTCTTTGAAAAAGACAGCGGGCTGACAGTGAAGGACTTGCAGAGGCTGCGGTACACCCCGTGTCGTGTGGTATGCTGTGTGCCCCGGTTAACTGAACTCTTTCCTGCCTGCCTTGACGAGTGACCAAGCATCGCAGTTACTCGAGCTAGTTGACTTTTTTTTTTTTTACCTCATTGACTTTTACAAAACCCTCTCAGAAAACAAGATGGAGTACTGTCTCTCATAACAGAAAAGGTGTGTATGTTTAAATTAATCCTAAAAATCTGGCAACAGCTGCTCAGAAGTAGTATTTATTTTAGAATTGTACACATAAAGGCTGCTGTAATTGCAGAATTCTATTTTTTTGCTGCTGTCACGTTAAAGTAACTTTTCAATGTCCTGTTGAACAGAAGTTGTACGTTCTGATTGCCAATCCAACAGTAAATGAAGATCACTTTAAAAAAAAAAAAAGAAGTGAAGAATAAATCCAAGCCATCAGTTGCAATGCTTAATGATGCTATGGACAGAATATTGAATGACTCAGGAAGCATTAAAAGAAGATAGAAGGAGTATACAAAGTCATTGCACCAAAAAGAATGGACTGACATAGAAAAACTTCATGAAACAACATATGATCAAGAGGCAATGGTGATGAAGGAGGAAGCGCAGGCTGTTCTGAAGGAATTGGCAAAAATAAAGTCCCAGGAATTGATGGAATACCAATTGATGTATTTCAGTAAAGAGATGTTGCCCAACATGTGTACACCAAGTTGTGCCAAGAAATCTGAAGGGCAACTACTTGCCAACTGACTGGATGAGATCCACATTTATTCCCATTCAAAAAATGGTGACCTGACAGAGTGCTGAAATTATTGAACAATGTCCCTAATATGACACCCTAGCAAAATCCTGCTGAAGATTATTCAGAAAAGACCTGAAGAGTACATTGACAAATAACCACCAGAAATACAAGCTGCTTTTAGAAGAGGTCATGGCACAAGGGATATTATTGCCAATGTCAGATGGATCTTGGCAGAGCACAGAGAGCACTAGAAGAATGTCTGTCTGTGTTCCATTGACTATGCAAAGCATTTGGCTCTTTGGATCACAATAAATTGTGGCTAACCT
>NW_006400172.1:357895-358715 GCF_000299155.1 Elephantulus edwardii
ATAGAGCCCAGCCTCCCGGATAATCTGTTCTGCATACAGGTTGAAAAGGTATGGAGACAGGACACATCCCTGGCGTACGCCCTTCCCAATTTTGATTCATGCAGTGTTTCCTTGCTCTGTTCTGACAACTGCATCTTGGTCCAAGTATAGGTTTCACATGAGCATGATCAAGTGTTCTGGGATTCCCATTCTTCTCAGAATCAGCCACAGTTTGTTATGATCCATACAGTCAAATGCCTTTGCCTAATCAATGAAACACAGATAGACATTCATTCCCCTGGTACTCCCTGCTTTCAACCAAGGTCCTTCTAACATTAGCTACAATATCTCCAGTCCTACGACCCCTTCTAAACCCAGCCTGGACTTCTGACAATTCTCTGCTGATGTGCTGTTCCAGTCGTAATAATAGTATACCAGTAAACTCTGGTAGCATGTCTTAACATGTTAGTAGCCATTGTGTTTGCTGAGTTCAGTGAGGTATTAGACTAGAAATAAAGAAGTTCAAGGTATCTACATCTCATCTAAATAGAGGATACATGGGTAAATAAAGACTCTGTTAGCACACAGATGAAATCCATGGATTAACAATAGTATAAGCAGAAGTAAAATAAATTGGAGACCAAAATAATCCCCAGAAAAATGAAAAGATTTAGTCAAGGCTTCTGTAAAGCAAGGAAAAATGCATGTTCTCCACCTATTTGCTTCTGTGTGAAAAACTGTATAAAAATATTTTTTCTCAAGAACACAAAAGCCTAAAATATCATTATCAGCATATTCCCAGCTGAAACAGACTTATATTTTATATCTTTATGAATTATTG
>NW_006400172.1:358815-366681 GCF_000299155.1 Elephantulus edwardii
TGACATTGAGCCTCAATCCATATTGTAGGCTGCAGTCCTTGACACTCTGCAGCAGGCGCTTCAGGTCCTCCTCAGTTTCAGCAAGCAGGGTTGTTCACAGACATATGCAAACACAAATTGGTTTTTACCGGGGAAGCAGCTGCTGAGCCTAATGAATTTGGATTTCTGCTCTGATACTGTGGATGAAACAAGGATTTACTCCAACAAGGAGGGGAAACGAGATCATATGTGAAGCTATGACCCCAAAGGGCTGGACACTCAATGCAGGGGTGAACTGAATGAAAAACCACATTGCAAAAATGTTTCCATTTTGGTGGCCTTTGATAATCACAACTTACACTTGACAAGTATCCCTTCATAATGTGAAATGAAAAATTGACCATCAGAAAGAACTGTTTGAAAGGAATATATGATTAGGCATTATATGTACAACAACAGCAACGCAGTATAAGAGGGCTGCAAAGAGGACTGGGGGCAGATGGGGACTGGTGGTAATAGTGTAACAATGAATATTTTAAAAAAGCTAAAAAAAGGGAACTGGGAGAGGTGGTAGGGAGTGAGAGGGGGTAAAAATGTGCAACAATGAGTGAATGAAAATCTAATTTTTCTGTAAGCTTTCATTAAAGCACAATTAAAATTTAAAAATTATTTAAAAAAGAGTTTTTAGCCCAAATACCAAAGAAAATATCAGTGATAAACTATTATTATCTTTTATTTTTTAAATCTAGTATCATGGAAAAAACATAACAAAGTGACAATATCAAAGATTATAACCTTCAGTATGATTACAGCTCAATATAAAGAAAATTAAAAATCTCACAGCTGGATTTAATGAAACATCATAAGAAGTAATAAAAAGACTGAAGTTGTCAAGGATTTCATTTTATTTGGACCCACGATTAACATCCATAGAAGTAGCACTCAAGAAATCAATGGCATTTTGTAATAAGCAACTCTGCTGCCAAAGCCTTCTTCAAAATCTTAAAGAGTAAGGATATCAATTTGAAGACCAAGTGCACCTGGCACAAACAGTGATATTTTCATTGACTTTATATGCATCTGAAAGTTGGACAATGAATAAGAAAGATCAAAGAAGAATTGTTGCTTGAATTGTGGTGCTGGAGAGGAATATCGAATACACTGTGGATTGTCAAAAGAACAGACAAATCTGTCTTGAAAGAAAAATTAAGTCAGAATGTTCTTTAGAAATGAGTATTAGGAGACTTCATCTCAATAATTAAGGTATGTCATCAGGAGGAAGCAATCCTCTGAAAAAGACATCATGCTTGACAAAGAGAAAAATAGGAAAACCCTTAGTGAGATGGACTAACGTGTTGTTGTTGTTGTTTTTATTGTTGTTAGGTGCCATTGAGTCGATTACAACTCATAGCAACCTTATGAACAAAAGATCTGAATCGAGTCCTGTTTGGTGCCATTCTCACACTTCCTGACACACAAGAGCCCATTGCAGCCGTCATCTTGTCAATCCACCTTGGCTGAGGGTCTTCTTCTCCTTCGCCATCCCTCCATCTTCCCAACATCACCTCCCAGCACTATGTCTGAAGTATGTCAAGTGAAGCCTCATCATCCTTGCCTTCAAAGATCACTCTGGCTGCACCCCTTCCAAAACATATCTAATTGTTTTCTTGGACATCCATGGAATGTTCAGTCCTCTTCTCCAACACCACAACTCAAAGCCATCAATTCTTTTTCTGTTATCCTTATCATTGTTCAGGTCTCAGATGCATATTTAGTAATCAGACTATGGCTTGAATCAGACACACTTTATTCTCAAACTGACATCACTACTTCTCAATAATTTGGAAAGGTCCCTAACTGTAGATTTTCCCATTGCAATTCCTAGTGGGTAAGTATTTGTGATTTATTTCAAAGCTGAGGTAAACTGTTTGGACATTTCTAAATTGTGTTAGCAATAAAGCATAAGGTGATTAACTGTATCTCATCTAGTTTACAATCAGCTTGGGTGGTGGGACAAACATGGTGGCTTAAAAAAAAAGATTATGTACAGAGAGATTGTAAGCGCAAGGTACAGGGCAGGACAATGCTTAGCTGTGCTGTGTACCTGGGAGTGTTCTAAATCACAGGGGATTTCCCAGTACCTAGCAATGACTCATCAGAGGAGGGAGAAAAATGTGTAACAATGAATAAATGAAAATCCAACTTTAATGTAAACTTTAGTTAAAATCACACAACCTAACATCTATAAAGACTAAACCAAATGAAAATGAATGCCATTGTTGGGGGAGGAAATTGTAGGGGAGAAAGAAAAACCCTCAACCAAGAACAATTATTTCTCTGTAACTTAAAAGAAACCAGAAAAATTAAGATAAAAAGAAGTGTATTTCTTTCCCAGAAATTGAAGAAAACTAAATCTAACAGGTTAGTAGTGATTGTATTATTTGTGTGTGGATAAGGAAAAAGGACAGTCAGGATGCGAACTTTCTGGAGGCACAAAAAGCAATTTAATTAATAGCCTCACAAAGGCAGGAGGCTGAAGCTGCTTACTTAAGGCACACCAGAATCATCACGGCCTGTTATGAGTTCTCAGTGGGAGGTATGACAGTTCAGGGCTATCAGTTACTGATCCTCTTACATTCGCACATTCCTATCTATGATACTCAATAGAAAGAATTTACCTCATAGGTAATCACACCTTTGAAGAGCATCTCTGCTACATCCACTAAGAATCAGGCACTGGGGTAAGCAAAGGCAGCACAAATATGAATGAGACAAGCACAGACCCCAGGGAAGAGGGAAAATGTAAACTAATGTGTTAGTTGATAACAGGAAAATTTTTATATATTCAAAGTCTGTAATGCATGGTGGGATGGAAAAGTTGTCTTTGATGAAGGAAAACAATTGAAAAGAAGAGTTTGGTAAGTAAGATGAGAAGAAAATCATGGGTGATGCAACAGTCCTTGGTTGCTACAGATGATTCACATATTCAGCTGCTAAATGAAAGGTTGGAAATTTGAGCCAAGTCAGAGGACCCTTCAAATGGAAGCCTAGTGTTCTGCTTCTGAAAAATCAACTACTGAAAACTTTATGGAGCACCGTTCTTCTCTGGCACTCTTGGTCTCTCCATGAATCAAGTCAACTCAATGGCAACTGTGGTAACAGTCACAGCAGCAGATATGGAATAAGAAATGCCACAATATTTTTTTAAAAACCCAACTTTTAATGTGTTCATTTAATGATAAAATGT
Organism: Elephantulus edwardii; assembly: GCF_000299155.1. NCBI lineage: Eukaryota > Metazoa > Chordata > Mammalia > Macroscelidea > Macroscelididae > Elephantulus > Elephantulus edwardii. The sequence continues at coordinate 362,042 of NW_006400172.1, forward strand.
ATTGGAGAATAAATCAGCAGCCATGTCACAGCAACTGCAGCCAGTCTTCCAAGCGAGAAGCAGCTGAGCTGATGACAGTGGGCTCCTCCGTCAGGTGCAGCCAAAATGTCATTCAAAACAAGGGCAGAAGTCAATCACAGCTGCATCTGCGTTTTCAGTAAGTTTCTGAGGATTCCTAATTATATCTGCCTAAAAACAAAATTAAAAGCCCCAACCGTGCTAATTTGGGAAGGGTATGGATTGATGGTAGTAGTTGTAATGCACGGGATATTGAGAAAATAAAAAGGAAGGAAAATATTTTTTTTAAATGTGGGGTACTGTTGATAAAATTCTTACCATGCAAGATTTCCTATTCTTATACAAAATGTTTTATACATCCCCAAAAATCTGCTAAAGGTCACAAGATACAAGACAATACCATTGTTTTGAGGTTAGCTAACATCTAGACCTCATTTGCTTGCAATAAACAGCTTCCAAAAGCCTTGCTCGAAGGTCAGCCATGAGTTGATTTCTCACTCAATAGCAATGAGATGAGATGAACACCTACATAAGATGCTAAGATAATTATTCATGCATTAATTGTTAATTAACAAATATTCCTTCATGTACCAAGACAATTATTCTCTATCAACTATCATTCTAGGAGCAAAAGACAGTAATGAAGAAGTCAAGGTCTCTACTCTCATGTCATTTATAAGCTAATGACATCAGCAGAGAAATATAATAGCTAGTTAATGTAATTAGTTGCAGCTATGAAATAGATATAATTTAAAAAATGAAGTCCCAAATTTGATTATACTTCAAAATGGCCTGATATCCTGGAGATTTATGGATATAATCACATGTTGGTGGTGAGGGTGTGTGCAGTCAAGTCAGAACAGATTCATAACTAACCCTCCAGAGAGTTTTTAAAGGCAGTTAATCACTCAGGACAAAATTTGTCCATTCTTCTCCCATGGAGTAGCTAGCTGGTGGATTAAAACTATGTGCCTTTGGGATTATCATGCAGCTTCTTACCATGGGGTCACCAGAGTTCCTATATATACCTATACATTTGGATATATAGAGTTCCCAACCACTCAATGTTCTATATTTTTAAGAAGTATTGTTGGAGAACATGAAGAACCAACTGTTGTGTTTTTGTTAAGTGTCATTGACTCGTAGATGACTCAGAGTGACCCTATGAACAAAAGACCTGAGTCTTAGAAACCATAGAGTTTTTGGAGGCAAGCCATTTTGAAAGTGAATGCCACTCCTGCTTCCAAGCTTATTTTAATCGGGAAGCTCCACCAAACGCTTTCCACCATGGGTAACCATTATCACATTTGGCACATGAATGTCACAGTGTTTAGCATCACAGCAACCATGAGTTACCTCTGTAAAGCAATGCACAGACCAGTGCTATACGACTTAGAAGAATGTTTGACAAAACACTATTTAAAACAGGCCTGAGTGCCACAGATAAAAATCATTCACCTTGGCCTTGGTAGCATAACTTTCTGTCCACTAGGCCAAAATAGCTAGCTCTCTCTATGTTGACGCTGTTATTGTTGTTAATTGCCATCAAGAAGTGCATGACTCATAGCGACCTTGAAAGACCTGAGCACTGTTCATACAGTTTCTGGAGGCAAGCCACTATGGAAGTGGATGCCACTCCTGCTTCCAAGCCTGTTTTAATCAGAAAGCTCCACCAAACACTGTCCACTGGCTAGGTTTTACAAAGAGCATAAAGAGATCAGTGTTTCCCCACCTATAAAAAATGTTTTTATTCTTTTTTAAAAATATCCAGTCAATGACAGATGGATACACTTATTATATCAAATACAATAAAAATTTAATTATCATAAGAATGAACATTTATTGGATATTCAAGAATGATTACTCTTAATTCCCCAAGTTCTTTCCCGGAGCATCTTGAGTCACACAGTTCTAAGTTACAAATTATTTTAGAGCTCCTAAAGGAACAACAATGTTGTTTTATGGATCCAGAAGATCACACAGAGAAAAAAAGGCAATATAGGTGGAAAGAATCCCTCTCAGAATAACTAAACTCACAAATACCCTAAGAAAACCCTCACCTCTCACACTGGTTGCCTTTGAATCTGTAGTTAATACTTGCTTAGGAACTGCAGAAAATAGATTAAACACATAAATCTTCTCATTTCTGAGACAAATTTTCTAAACCAAACAAACCACTGACCAAAATACATTTTGGAACTAGGTAAGAGACAGACATGTGCACAGTATAGACATGGGGGTCGGGATAAAAGGGGGAGAGAGGGAGGGAAGGACAGACGGAAAGAGAGATCTTGTGTTTTAGTTGCCTGTGTATGTGTGTTTGTATATAGTCTTGTGTAATTTTTCCAGTGTATTGTATCCAGCACTATTACTTATTAGTCACCAGGAAGATCTGGTGTCCTAGTGGTAAGAGTGTGTGCTGCAATCTTAAAGGCATGGAGTTCAAATCCACCAGCTGCTTTAGGGAGATGGATGGGCATTCTCGTCCTGCCTGATTATTGCCTCTAAAAACTTGCTGGAGGGTCAGCTGTGAGTCAGTTCCAACTCAATGAGGCACAACAACACAGTCGCTATGCTATAAAATTTAATTGCTACCATCTCCTTCAGTATTCTGTGTAGAAGATAGAGTAAATATTGCTATTACATTCTATCAAGTCAGAATCTACTCAGACCTAACCCCTCAGTGAATTTTCAGAGACACTAAATCACATAAGAGGAGATTGCTCATCTTTCTCCCATAGAGTAGCTGGTGAATTTGAACCTTCAAACTTTTGGTTCGTAGTGCAGTAAGAAACATCTCCAGAGCTCTTGAATCAAATAACATATCAGGAATAAATTACATTAGTTTATTTGGCAAACAGTTGGCACAGTAAGAAACTTTCAAACTGCAGCAACAGATAATAGTGACCCTAGTGAATAATGAGTTTATTCACTTCTTTTTCTGCACCTTCTTTTTCTCTTTTCCCCTAAATCCTTTCCATTTGTCTTAAAGTGATTGACCTAAAATGTAAATGCAACTGTATTGTTCTTCTTGCTGAAATCTCCCCTTGTTGTAGACATAAAACTTGTACCAATTAAATAAAAGCCTTATAAGAAAATATTTTCTTACCCCCACATTATATTTGAAGGAAAGATTACAAATCACATTTATTTTTACAGATAATCGTTCACAGGCATTAATTATTATTGATTGTTGCTTATAAGAGAATATTTTAGAGAAATAGAAGAAAGATAAACTTAACTCCTCCATAAAGTAACACACCTTTTGTAAAACTTTTTATTTAAATTTTTTATATTTCAATGTATTCACTGAAAGTGAAAATTGAAATTTCTTTCATGTCAATAGAAAAAAGATTCATATCTGAATTGCATATCCAGAAATGTATTAAAAGCTAAATTATTTTCCTATAGTTTTAGGAAGATAATCATTCTAAAACTTCCTAATAGTTTAGTAAATTATTTATATCACAGTAATCAAGCACAGTTTAACATCCATCATAATGTTGTTGTTGCTCTTGTTGTTGTTGTTGTTGTTGTTATGTGCCGTCAAGTCGCTTGCGACTCATAGCAACCCTATGTACAACAGCCTTAAACTCTGCTCTGTCCTGTGCCAATCACACTGTCTCCGACACTCCCATCCAGATTATCCCAGTCACTGAATCAATCCACCTCATAGAGGGCCTTCCCCTCCTGCGCTGTCCCTCCACCCTCCCCAACATGATGTCCTTCTCCAAGGACCAGTCTCTCCTCACAACATGTCCAAAGTATGTTAGACAGAGCCTCAGAATCCTTGCCTCCAAGGAGCCATCCAGTTTAACCCTATCCAGGACAAATCTGTCTGTTTTCCTAGCAGTCCATGGTATTCTCAATACTCTTCTCCAGCACCACAGCTCAAAGGCATCAATTCTCCTTCTATCTATTCTCCTTGGTCATTGTCCAACTCTCTAATAAAGCACTTCTTAAAATATTTCTTTGTTAACCAGTTATTCTTGGGATCAAACTGTTGTTATTTGCTGTTGAGTCAACTTTGAGTGACACTGACACTATATACAACAGCTCTGAACCTTGCTCTATTCTGAGCCAATTTCATCATCTCTGACATATCTACTCCTATTATCCCAGTCACTGAGTCAATTCATCTCAATCAGGGTCTTCTTCTCATGAGCTGTCTCTCTACCCTGCCAAGCATGATGTCCCTCTCCAAGATAGGTTTCTCCTTGCAACATGCTCTTGTTGTTGTTGTTATGTGCCATTGAGTCGCTTGTGACTCATAGCAACACTATGTACAATAGCCCTAAACTTTGCTCTGTCCTGTAGCAATCACACTGTCTCTGACACTCCCATCCTTATTACCACAGTCACTAAATCAATCCACCTTCGAGAGGGCCCTCCCCTCCTGCACCAGCCCTCCATCCTCCCAAGCATGATGTCCTTCTCCAAGGTCCAGTCTCTCCTTACAACATGACCAAAATATGTCAGACGAAACCTCAGAATCCTTGCCTCCAAGGAGCAGCCTGGTTTAACCCTCTCTAGGCTGAACCTGTTTGTTTTCTTAGCAGTCCCTGGTACCCTCAATACTCTTCTCCAACACCAAAGCTCAAAGGCATCAATTCTCCTTCTAT
>NW_006400172.1:368162-397423 GCF_000299155.1 Elephantulus edwardii
ACATATTATACAATTTGTAAGTAATGTTATGAAACAAAAAGTATATTAATGATTAAAAAATCAGTATGCACCATAAACATTAACTTAAATCAGAATTTTAAAAAATGGAAAAAGAAACGAAAACAATAAAATAAATGTAAAAATAATTTAATTGGAACAGTATTATTTATGTTTACTCCTGCATTGTTTCATTATTTTAAAACTACCGAATTTTAATGAGACTCCCTGAGGGTGTTATGGTTTACAAGTTTCACTGCAAACCTAAGGTAAGTGGCTTGAATCTACCAACTGCTCCACTGGTGAAAGATAAGACAATGTGCTTCCTTTAATATTTATAACCTTACGAACTCAGTGGAGGTTTGCCATAAATCAGAATGGACCACAGCTGCGGCATTTGGAGGTTGTTTGGATTGAATTTTTATTAGTTCTTTAACTGTCCCATGGGTGGAGGTTAATTTCTAAACTAAAAAAATTCATTGAATTTAGAATGGAAGAACAGAGTGTGAATTATATTGCCTGAGTTGTTTTCAATTGGCTCGTTCAATAATTGGGGGATCTTGATAGAGAAGAGATTGAGATTATTAACAATTTCTGCTTGCTTAGGTCCACAATCAACACTCTTACCCCCAATAGTTAGGAAATCAATAGAAAAATTGCATTTGGTAAATTTACTGCCAAGGACCTTTCTAGAGTGCTAAAGAGCAACAATGTCAGTCTAGAGATTAAGGTGCACCTGGTCCAGGCCATTATTTTTGTTTGGTGCCTTCGAGTCGTTGATGACTCATAGCAACCCTATGAACGAAAGGCCTGAGCACTGTTCTTAGAGTTTCCAGAGGCAAGCCATTTCAGAAGTGGATGCCACTCTTGCTTCCAGGAGACATGTCATTACCAAATATTTTTCCCACTTTGTGGCTTTCCTTTTTAAGCACAATTAACTTGCTATGCATCAGAGAGCTGGACAATGACTAAAGACTACAGAAGAAGAAACATTGCCTTTGAGTTGTGGTTCTGGAGAAGAGTATTTAATGTACCATTGCTGCCAAATGAACAAACAAGTTTGTCCCAGAGAGGGTGAAACCAAGTTTTTCTTGGGAATCAAAGACTCTGAAGCTCCATCTCACATACTTTGGGCATGTGGCCAAGAAAGATCAATACTTGGAAAAAGACATCATGCTTGGAAGTGTGGAAAGACAGAGCAGGAGAGGAAGAATCCTGGATGAGATTGATTGACACAGTAACTAGGATAATGAAGGTAGGTGTGTCAGAGACGGTGAGGTTGGCTCAGGAAAGGGCAGGGTTCATAGCTATTGTACATGGGGTTGCTATGAGTTCAAGTCAACTAGACAGCACATAACAACAATAACACAAATCATAAAAGGAAATTTTTTCAGTTGCAATTTTGAAGGACAAATTTTATTACTGTATTTTTCAAGATGAGCTAAGAAATAAACATACTTCTCTTAATTTTTATAAACCATTTTAAAAAAAAATTATTTTGGACTATTTTATATACAAAGTTCATAAAGTTCATTTACATTGTTTTTCACATTGGACCGTCCCCCCTTTTTTAAAGAAGCTATTTTTAGAATTGTTTTAAACTAAAAAGGGTAGTCATTAAATAAGGCCAAAAGTCAATTGAAGGCATGAAGAACTTACATTTTAAATTTTGTAAATACTAAGCAATACATTTTCTAGTTTTTCTTTGCTAGTATGAACAGTCATCATTTCATAAATCCCAGCATGCATTATTACAAAGGAAATGTATTAATAAGTTATAATTAGCTGTCATCAAGTTAACTTCAACTCCAGAATTATTAATAACATCCTAACTTTGCCCTTTCTTTAGCCTTACCTATTGCCAACCTCACAATTTTAGCCATCCTCAAGCACATTATGTCAATCTTTCTCCTTGAGGGTCCACATGTATTCCTCAAACCACCTAATTTACCAACCACCATTAACAAATTGTTAAGTGTGTTTTTTACAACAACTCATAATGACACTATGGCAATAGGTCTGGACCCTATCCTATCCTGTCATCCTCAACATGTCTGACACACTCTAGCAGGTCTTTCTAGCCATTCCATCTCATTGAGGGTCTTCTCTACCTTTGCTCACCCTATAACTTTCTGATCACAGTGTCCTTTTACAAGGACTTGCCCCTCCTAACAACATGCTCAACGTATGTCCAGTGACATTTCACTATACGTGCCTCCAAAGAGAACCCTGGCTGCATCTCTTGCAAGATGTAAAAGTTTGTTCTTTTGGTAGTCCATGAATTAGTGAACCCTCTTCTCTAACACCACAACTCAAAGGTATTGGTTCTTCTTCTGTTATCTTTGTTCATTGTCTGACTTTCAGATTAATATCAGGTAATTGAATCAATCATCTTTTGGATCAGGTCTTCAAACTGACATCTTTGCTCTTTAGCACTTTGGAGAAAGGTCCTTGACAGTAGACTTTCCCAGTGTTGCATGCCTTTTGATTTCTTGGCGGATGGTACCAAGAGTATTGATTATGGATACAAGCAAAATAGAGTCACTGGCAATTTCTATCTCCTCTCCATCTATCATGAGGTTGCCTAATGTCCTGGTGGTAAGGAATTCTGTCTTCTTTATGCCAAGATGTAACCCATATTGAAGGCTGTAGTCCTTCATTGACTGTAGCAAGCATTTCAAGTACTATTAACTTTCACCAAGCAATCAAGCAAGCTTGTGTTATTTACTTAATATAGATTATTGATTCTTCCTTCAGTCCTGATGTAGCATACTTCTTCATATAGTCCAGATTCTTGAATGATTTGTTCTGGATACAGAATGGGTCATTATGGAGAAAGAATATATCCCTGACACACACCTTTCCTGATTTTAAACGATGCAGTGTTCCTTTTCTCTGACCAAATCAGAACTTTCTGGTCTAAGTATAGGTTTCATATTGCTGTTGTTGTTGTTAAGTGCCATCGAGTCGGAGACAACTCATCGTGACTCAGTAAACAAAAGACCTTGTTTCTCCTAGTTCCTAGAGTTGGAGGCAAGCTATTTCAGAGGTGGACGCCACACCTGCTTCTAAGCTTGTTTTAATTGGGGAGCTCCACCAAACAGTACAATGAAATGTTCTGGGATTTTCATTCTTCTCGATGTCAGCCATAATTTAGTATGATCCACACATGCACATGTCTTTGCATAGCTAATAAAATAGAAATAGGTATCATCCTTAAAGAAAGCAAAAGGACATTACAAAGACAGGAGAGAAAGAAAAGACCAAAGTGGATATTAGATGACTCTGAAAATTTCACTAGAACATCAAGAAATCAAACTAAAAGACAAAACTTGCCAAAGTAAAACAGAAGAATAGAAAATTCTAGGTTAGTACAAGAAGACATAGCAAAATAATATAAAGGAATGTACAAACAGCTGGTATTAGAAAATAAAAAGGAAAGAACTTGTTCAATATTTCTTTATCTCAAAGAATTGAAAAACAAATTCAGTCCTCAAGTTGCAATACTAAAGTGTGCCATGAGCAAAATCCTGAATCATTTAGGAAATAGCAGATTGAAGGAAAATACTGAGTCACTATACCAAAAAGAATTGAGGGACATTTAAACCATATCAGGGAAAAAAACATATATTCAAGAACCAGTGATGATGAAGGAAGGAGTTCAAGCTCCACTGAATGCATTAGCAAAAAATAACGTTCCAGGAATGGTGGGATACCAATTTATATGTTTTAATAAGCAAGTACAGTCCTGGATGTACCTTTTACCAAGCTATCGCAGGATATTTTGAGACCACTACCTGGCCAACAAAATTCCCTCCAGTGGCCCAATTAGGCAACAAACATCAGGATGAATGGAAAATAAGATTACAACTGTCAGTGACTTCATCTTGCTTGGATCCACAATCAGTACATGTCCTAATAGCAGTCAGGAGATCAGGAGACATATTGCACTGAGAAACTCTATAGTCAGAGACCTCGCTTAATTACTGAGGAGCAACAATGTCAATTTGAGGGCTAAAGTGTACCTGATTCAGGCCACTTACTATCAGTCCCTTGCTATCATCTTATGTATCTGAGAGTCAGACAACAAACAAGGATGATAGAAGAAAAAGTAATGTCTTTGCATGGTGGTGTCAGAAAAGAGTACTGAATATGCCGTGAACCACCAAGAAGAGCAAACGGATATATCTTGGAGAAGATGCAGCCAGAGTGCTCCTAGGAGGCAAAGATGATAACGCGTCATCTCACACATGGTGCATATTTTGCTAGAAGAGGTTATTCTTTGGAAAGGGACATCATGCATGGACAGGTGAATGGTTGGTGAAGGTAAGGAAGACCCTCAACCAGGTGGATTGACACAGTGATTGTAGCCATGGGATTGAATCTGTCAGAGATTGTGAGGCTGATACAAGATAAAACAGGATTCAGATCTGTTGTTCGCTATGACTCAAACTCGATGGCACCTAACAACAACCCGGCCAACTAAATGGAAAGATCCATATTTGTTCTAATTCCCCAAAATGATGGTCCAACAGAATGTAGAAATTATTGAACAATATAACTAATTCTACGTGCAAGTAAGATCTTACTAAAAATAATTTTAAAATGGCTAAAATAGGACACTGACAGAGAATTGCCAGAAATTCAGGCTGGATTTAGAAGAAGCTATGACATAAGGAATATTTTTGCTAATGTCAGATGGATCTTGGCTAAAGACATTAATAAAAGGATCATGTAAATGTGCAACAAATTACATATTATCTTTATTTAATCCTCAATGAAATCTTAAATATAGGACTTTAGTTATGTTGGATCCTAGAGAATAAACCAAAGAAACTTGCAGTAAAAATGGTAAAAATCTCCAAATTTCTACTGAAGCAGAGTTTAAAGCTAAAACCAAACCAGTTAGTAGTTCTCAGTTCAACATATCTCAAGTTGAATCCCTGTGTGGCAGGATAAAAATGACTCTTCCATCCTGTTTTCAAGAATGTAACCTTTTGCAAGGAGAATGCTAAATCTTTCTTCCAAGTTGCCTCTGGATGTATGGCTTTGAACTCGTAGTCATTGGTTAATAGTTGAGTACTTTCTCTTTTGATCTATCCAGACATTTGAGCATTTAGGAAAACACTAAGATTAGAAGGGATCCTTGAGGCTAATTTTACAAAGCAGTTTATGAAAAATCAGGGTTCATGCCCTGTTCATCAATGTGGAACTGATGATGGAGATCAGTGATGGAAATGGGAATTAGAGATGCTTCTCCTAAGACCTGGAATTAGGAGAAAGGAGGTGATGTGGAAATAACTGACAACAACAACAACAACAAAGCACCACAAACAACCCTAAACCACAAAACAAGAAGTGTTGTGGATTCAATTATAATTTGTTCCTTCAAAAACCCTGTGTTGTAAAACTTAACCCCTCTATCTGTGATTAATTCCTTTTGAGATATATAGAGATAGAGAGAGAGAGAGAGATATGATATAGAGAGATAGAGATAGAGACAGCTAGATATATAGAGATAGCTAGCTAGATGATAGATAGATAGATAGATAGATAGATAGATAATAGATAGACACATAGATGATAGATAGATAGATAGATAGATAGATAGATAGATAGATAGATAGATAGATAGATATAGATATAAAAGATAAGGGAAAGGAAATGCCAAACCACATGAAACATAAAAACTGTCCAAGGGGAGAGGCTCAGATAAAATGAGGACCTTCCTCTAAAGCCAACAGAGAGGAAAAGCAGCGTATGACCATACATACTGTGCTGCATTGCTAACCAAGCAGGCATACCCTGTTGGTGGTTCAGATCCACTAGCAGCTCTATGAAGGAAAAATAGACACTCTCCTCTTACTAGGATTTATAGCTTGGAAAACCCAACAGAGGATCACTATGGGACAGAATCAGCTTGGTTGACTGAGTTAATCTCCTAAATTATCAGAAAATTTTACACAACGAAGACAGAAAGGAACATCACCATGTTCTTCACACACTCTAGATTTGTCCTACACTAACTTTGTAGAGATACCTTTTTATTATTAATCATTCAGGAGAAACTGGTCCAGCTCACTGAGCTCCTTACACTAATTAAAGTCCTCATTAAAATTGTATGAAGTTGACAAAATGCATAGAACTACAATATACCCCCGAGGGAATAATTCAGGTGCAAATTTGGGTAATCTCAGACAAGGGAGGCCACTAGATTGAGTTGTAGTAAACAAAAGACTTTTAGCTTCCAACACCACACAGATATTACATTTTAAACTAAACAAGCATAGGAAGCTTGCAATTAGTTTAGATCATTAGAAAGGGAATTGTTCATAATCACAGAAAGATTTCTTATTATTTCTGAATTAATCTCTCTAGATAGTAGGGTACTTGTGTAAGGTCATGCATGTGTCCAGACAGAGACACACTTCCATCTTCAAACACCTGAGCAGAGGTGCACACACACACACACACACACACACACACACACACACACGTTTAATACTTGAACCTCAAGGGAAAACAAGTCCAGCATGTTCTGGGTGGTACAACTATAGACCTCCATAGTCACACAAAAATAAGTTTAGCACCTCATAGCATTTTCATGGATTTTTTTTCTGTCCCTTTAAACTGCTGCCACTAAGTCAGAATTATTTAATTACACACTTTTTCAAAATTAGAATGAATTAAATAAGAATGAATCACTGAAGGTATTCTATTCAAAGAATGGATACTGGTAAATATCAAAAGATGTATGACTAGAAAGAGAAGGAAATATGTTAAAAGATAAATTTTGCCTACCTGAGTATCACACACAAAATTATCTTGACTAAAAGTAATGTCACAAATTAAAATATTCTCAGTCAGAGACAGAAGGACATAGGATCAGGAGAGTGTTACAGGCCATTGTGTTAGAGTCACATAGAAACTGATGTTCTACAAGTGAGACCTGTTAGTGAAGTTCATCAAGAAAAGGATCTGCTTTGTACTAAATTGTTAGTACATGAAATCTTATCCAAAAAAAGGATACGAAAAGCAATCTTGTTGCAGACCAAGGGTCCCAAAGAATGGAATAATTTTATAATTATTAATAATGAGACAAACAGCCAGGAATGAGATAGAGCAGAGAGCATAAAACAGGGGACCAGCAGTTCTCGACTGAAGAGGCCAAACCAAGCTTCTTTGTGTCTTTATTGAAAATTATCAGGAAGTAAATCACAAAGAGAATTCAATGCAAATGAAGCCAAGCTCTTTCTATAGAAAACCCTCTGCTTGACTCAGGAAGGAGGGGTTCACAAATGCAAGAATTTGGTTTACCCTTAACTATTAACCTTGATGCCTCAGGGTGAACTCTAGCTCAGGAAGTAACACTCCCTCTGTAGGGGACCCCTTGCTGTGTCCTGTGTTGCAGGGAACAAACATCTCATTTTCTAGGATCTACCACAAGAGAAATCCTAACTTGTAAATCTGTAATTCCTTCAATTGCTGAACAAGGGTTTTCATATAATATTTGGTATAAAGTTTGGCTTCCCATGCAATCTGACCATCCAACCCATGAATGTAATAAGTTGTTGCTGATATTGTTAGATGCCATCAAGTTGATATAGCTCATAGTGATCTTGCCCTATTGTTACAGTCACTTTGTTGATATGTATTGTTGAAGGTCTTTCTCTTCTCATTATTTGACACTCAACATTGGTGGTGATGGTGAAGTGCTATCAAGTCAGAATCAACTCAGAACTGGTCCTCAATCAGGTTTCCAGAGGCTATAAATAACACAGGAAGCGATTATTCCTCCACCTTTCTCCCTCAGAACAGATGGTGGATTCTAACTGTGTGCCTTTGGATTGGCAGTGCAACTTTGTACCACTAGGCAACTAGACCATTCACCTTGTATACCAAAAGTAAGGGATGGTTAGAGTCCAAAGACTGATCATCCTCTAGTCCGAGCTTAATAGAAAAAAAAAGGTGAGTTCCCTAACAGGTCTTGCCAACTGTTTTTTTGTTTGTTTGTTTGTTTTTCATTCAATTGCTCTCTACTCCTATCCTTACCCAAAATGCCTTACATAAGTATCTTTGACCTCTGGAAATACATAAACACCAACTGGAGACTTATTCACATTCATCTCCAATAGTCAGCTAATATCTGAGCTACTGTTGCTGTTATGTGCCTTCGAGTCACTTGTGACTCATAGCGACCCCATGTACAACAGCTCTAAACCCCGCTCTATCCGGTGCCAATTGTACTGTCTCCGACACACCCATCCCAATTACCCCAGTCACTGAATCAATCCACCTCATAGAGGGTCTTTCCCTCCTGCACTGTCCCTCTACCCTCCCAGGCATGAAGTCCCTCTCCAAGGACCGGTCCCTCCTTACAACATGTCCAAAATTTATCAGAGGAAGCCCCAGAATCCTTGCCTGCAAGGAGCAGCCTGCTTTAACCCTTTCTGGGCTGAACCTGTTTGTTCTCTTAGCAGTCCATGGTACTCTCGATACTCTTCTCCAGCACCACTGTTCAAAGGCATCAATTCTCCTTTTATCCTCTCTAGTCATTGTCCAACTCTCTGATGCATAACAAGTGATTACAAAGACCATGGCCTGTATCAGACATACTTTAGTCTCCAGAGTGACACCATTGCTCTTCAGTACTTTGGAGAGGTCCCTAACAGCAGACTTTCCCATCGCAATTGTTGTTGTTATATGCCATCGAGTCCTTTGCAACTCATGGAGACCCTATGTACAAGAGCTCTAAATGCTGTTCTATCCTGTGCCAACTTAGCCATCTCAAACGCACTTAATCCCACAGCTCCAATCACAGAATCAATCCATCTCATCAAAGGTCTTCCTCTCCTTCGCCACCCCTCCACTCTGCCAAACATGATGTCCCTCTCCAAGGACCAGTCCCTCCTTGCAATATGCCCAAAGTATGTCAGACGAAGCTTCAGAATCCTTGACTCCAAGGAGTATTCTGGCTTCACCCTCTCCTGGACAAACCTGTTTGTTCTCCTAGCAGTCCATGGTATATTCAGTACTCTTCTCCAGCACCACAGCTCAAAGGCATCAATTCTCCTTCTATCAACCCTATTCACTGTCCAACTCTCTGAAGCATAGTACATAATTGCAAAGACTATAGCCCAGATCAGGTGTACCTTAGTCTCCAGCCTGATGTCGTTGTTCTTCAGTGCTATTGAGAGGTCCCTCACAGCCGACTTTCCCAATGCAATTCGTCTCTTGATTTCCTGGCTGCTGTTACCAAAAGTGTTGATTGTGGAGCCAAGCAAACTAAAACTGTTAACTATCTCACTCTCTTCACCATCCATACTGATGCTTCCAATTGGCCCAATGGTGAGAATCTTTGTTTTCCTGATGTTGAGCTTCAATCCATATTAAAGACTTCAGTCCTTGACCTTCTGTAGCAAGTGCTTCAGGTTTTCCTCAGTTTCAGCAAGCAGGGTTGTGTCATCTGCATAATGCAGGTTGTTGATGATTCTTCCACTAATCCTGATGCCACATTCCTCCTCGTACAGCACAGCATCTCAGATGGGATGATCTGTTCTGCATACAGATTGAAAAGGTATGGAGACGGAATACATCCCTGACGAACTCCCTTCTTGATTTTGAACCATGTAGTGTCTCCTTACCCTGTTCTCACGACTGCCTCTTAGTCCAAGCATAGGTTTCACATTAGCGCAATCAAATGTTCTGAGATTCCCATTCTTCTCTGAGTCAGCCACAGCTTGTTGTGATCCACATAGTCAAAAGCCTCTGCATAGTCAATGAAGGACAGATAGATATTCTTCTGGTATTCTTTGCCTTCTGCCAAGATCCATCTAACATTAGCTATAATATCCCTACTACCATCACAATAAGTCTTCTAATTTCCTGGCTACTGGTGCCAAGAGTGTTGACTGAGGAGCCAAGCCGACTAAAGTTGTTAACAATCTCAATCTCTTCACCATCCATCCTGATGCTGGTCCACTGGTGAGAATCTTTGTATCTGAACTACCAACTTAGTCATAAGATTAAAATTCCAAGAGAGCACCACAAGTGCCACCACTCAGCAAATTTTCTTGAGACAATTATCTGAAATGGCTATGGGTCACAGAGTGCCTAACAAGGCTGAAGGTCTTATGTACGTTTCTTTGAATCCTTGCAACAGCTCAATGGTATCAGTACCACGAATCCCCACTACAAAAGGAAACTGAGTAGGCCCAGGTCATTGTCCATGGTCATACATCAGAGTGGGAAAAGTTACATTTGAAGCCATGGCTCTTCAAACTCCTTTGAATCTTGTCATTTAAAAGTGCCAAAAATATTGGTCTAAGCAATAAACAGGACTTAGAGCCCCTACATTTTCTTAAAAGGAGGCAAACTGAGTCTCTTTTCAGAACAGAAAACCCCAGGCACCTGGGAAGGGTAAACATTCCAAAATAACCTCTAGGGCTTGGTGCTTATTTAAATTGCTAGATGCTTCAGTCAAAGAAGCTAATGCTGCTTAGAAGAGTCAGATTTTCTCCAAAGCTTCAAGGTGAAGACAAATAAAGCTCTCAGCAAGATTACAGGTAATGAAAATCATCAACAATTTCCTGCCTCCACTGTCTCTTGTTAATACTTTTGTCATGCAGATTGCCCTGATTTGATTGCTGATTTTTTTCCCCCTGTTGTTGCCAAGAATACAAACACAATGGGATGTAATAAAGTGGTGTTCTGGGTCTTTTATTGTCATTACTCTTCTCGTTTAGTTTTTGAAATTAGATTTGATTCCACTGGCAAAGAGCAGCATTCTCCATCTTTCCACATTAGGTGTGCCAATCAGGAAACCCCTGGCGCTGGCACGGCACCACTTATTCATCAGTTTGTGCTAAATTGCTCCTGAGGAAGAGCCATGGCAAGCACAGAAGCACCTGGAAAACTCATTAAGATTCCTTATGAGAATGATGGTTCTCTAGGACCTAGCCACATTTGTTAGGTGGCAAACACACCGTTCTGGGCATTATGCTCAATTGCTCAACAGTCTCTGACAGCCCTTACTAACTCTTGCATAGATTTCCTTTTCTCATCCTAAGAAAAGGACCAAGGTCCCTGAGAGGTGCAAATGATTATGCTTCAGCCTGGTAACCCAAAGCTTGGTGGTTTGAACACACTCAAAGGCACTTACGAAGACAAGCTTGACATGCTTCTGGAAGGTCACAGCTTTGAAAATCTATGGAGTTCTAATTTGCACTTTGGGACCACCAACCAGCTCAGTGCCTAACAAGGAAAGAACTAGTGCACAAAAATCAATGAGACGTAGAAAGGCATAGTGTTCTCCTTTGGACCCAATCACCCTACTATAAATTTAGAATTTGTTCCTAATTGTTTTAATAATGAGACAAATTCCCAAATTTCTGCTTAATTCCTCACCAGTTAATAGAGATTATAATGCTACATAAGGTGGTTCTAAATCTAAACCAAGTTAATGCCTTTAAAGTTTTGACAACTCATAATTTTTACAATTTCTAGTTTCACATTCCATATTCTAATTATTAATGGTTGTTTGCAGCTGTTTTCTTCTTGTGTGAGTCATGTCACATCAGTAAATGAAGATCCTGAAAGCTTTACTCCATTTATTTCATCAAGTTAGATTCTACTTTGAAGAAGCAATCCTTCCCATAGTCATATTTTTAATATCTTTCAACCTTCGGGGCTCAAATTCCAGTAACAACTGACATTGTTCTGTTACTATTCATAATATTTTCACTGACCTTTATTTCAGAACAGAATTACCTGGTGGTTTTTTCCAGTTCATTTTATTTGGGAAACTCCGCTAAAGTTTATATACACTATGGGAGCCTCAGTTGGTACCTGAATTACCAGTGCACAGCAACATGCAAGTCCCACTGTAAGACGAACTGACAGATGAATGGTGCACATAGTAACATACTTGGTGCTAAGTAGGTTATTTACAGAGAATTTAAAATATGAGGAACCTGAAACATTGCATGTTTGCCAAAAAACTAAGGATTTCGTAACAGGTAAATTTGTGGGTTTAAAAAATAAAGTTATTCATGTACACACGATAGATAGATAGATAGATAGATAGATAGATAGATAGATAGATAGATGATAGATAGATGATAGATGGATAGATAGATAGATAGATAGATAGATAGATGTTGTTGTATGCCTTTGAGTCAGAACCAATTCATAGCTGACTCTCCAGTGAGTTTTCAGAGGTAGTAAATTGCTCAGATTACATGACATCAAAAAGGTATAATTTGCCAAGAAATAGAGCTCAGCTGGCAGTAAAAGATAGGAAAGAAGGATCAATGGAAATAGTAAATAGAAAAATGGAGTTTGTAGTAAATAGAAAAATGGAGTTTGTTGCATTGCTATGATTGCAACCAAATTACTGTCACAAAACAAATACGTTTGAACTAATAAATGTAAAAATAAATTTCCCTCTGTATATTTTCAATGATATCAGATATACATACATTCTCCTCCACAGAGTTCAGTTCTATTCTTATGCACCTGAGGTAGTCCTCAGTCAAAATATACTCAGTGGTAGCTGGTATTCCTTTAATGCAATATTTCTTTGGTACAAATCCCAATATTAGTTTTAGCAGTCTCTTGATAATTTTTTCCAAGTTTGTTTTTAATAGCACAACGTGTAATAAATAGTCTGGTGTTTTTTTAAAAAAAGACCATATCTCTAAGGAGCACTGGTGGCTTAGTGGCAAGAGGCTGTGCTGCAATCCCGAAGGTACATGGTTGGAATCCACCAGATGCTCTGCTGGAGAAAGAGGGGCACTCTCTTCCTGTGCCAGTCAGATCTGACTCGATAGTACACACCAAGGTGTGAGGGGAGTGGCGGGGATGGGGTAGGACCATATCTTGTTTAGTATTTGTGGTTTCAGGGCCAGTAGAGTGAAAAGTTGGCTTCGACTCTAACAAAAGTGAGCCTAATAGTGTGTATTCCTAGTTACTGCTACATCTTAGGCTCCCAAAAGATTTGAGTAGTGAGCAGATATAGATGACTTCAATTAAGGTACTTTTACTTAAATTTTTTTATGATAATACTTCTATGAATTAACTCTATCCTATTTTTCATGGTTCTGCTCTAATTGTTCTTTGGTGTGTTTTCTTTCAAATTGAGGCATAAATGGTCTCGGCCTTGTGCACACTTCGGCAGCACATATAAATAAATGATCCTGGCCTCTCTGAAATTTTGATGGTTTAATTTTTCTGAGAGTTACTTTGACTGTTAGGTTTCTCTTTTTATCTGATTAGTTCGTATCTGTGATCTATTATTATCATTTTCTCCAGCAAATTTCTAGTACAAATTAGCATAATAAAACTTTTGAGAAGCCTGAATTATGGTGCCCTAGTGGGTAAAGAGTTGCACTGTCAACTCAATGACAGGAAGTTTAAATCCATCAGCTCCTTGTTCACCTTAAGCCTTGTCAATCATTCGGCAGACAGTTTAATCATAGGGATGAGATCAATTCTAGACTTGAAAGATCTCTAAAAGCTATCATCTCAAAGTTCCATCAGTCTCTATCAAATTGATAAGTAAGCATGGTTTTTTTAAAAATTTTCATTTTTGTTCTAATTCTTTTCCACTCAATCCAGACCTTCCTACTGTGATACATTTCATAGCTACCAGTTGGCAGCAGGGCACCAGGTAGTTCTTCTAAACTCAGAGTCATGGAAGCCGGTGTCTATATGATCCATTAGTCTTCTGGACTATCTCTGATTTTCTTCACCTTCTTTGCTCTAGAAGGAAAGATATCTGCACCTGATTCAGGCCATGATCTTTTTAATCACTTATTGTGCTTCTGAAAACTGGATAGTGAAAGATGAAGGAAGAAAAATGGATGCCTTTGAGTACTGAAATTTCGTGGACTGCCAAAAGAACAAACAGATATATCTTGGAAAAGGTGCAACCAGAGTGCTCCTTGGAGTCAAAGATGATCTCGCATACTTTGGGCATGTTGCTAAGATAGGCTACTCCATGGAGTTGGATATCATATTTGGAAGGATTGAAGGACAGCAAAAGAGAGGAAGACTCTCAACCAGATAGAATGACTCAGTTATTGTAGTAATGGGCTTGAGTGTGCCAGAAATTGTGAGGTTGGCTGGCATAAGGTAAGACAGAATTCAAATAGGGTCACTAGGAGTTGTATTTGACATAACAGCACCTAACAACAAAAACAAGAGAGGAAATGTCCTGAAATGTGTATTAAGAGGGAAATATTGAACAATATTGAATAAGTATCTAACTTGGGGGAGAGGGGAGAAAAAGAAAGCTCAAATACAAGAGATGGGGAGAATGACCAAAAAATAAAATAAAAACTCCATTAAAATATAGAAGATAACACCAGAAATATTTGGAAAGGTAAATGAGACCTTTATTTAATAAAGATTTAGATAAATTTAAAAAAACCTAGCCATAATGATAATAATAATTTAAAAAAAAAAACAGAAAGAAAGCACAAATAATCATGTAATGCAATGGGGAGCAAGACTGCAGATGCTACAGAAGTCAAACAGGATTAAGAGGATATTACAACCAATTTTATTTTCACACCTACCAAATTGCATACAGAACCAAAAAGCTGACATTCAAAATGTCATGTGGATTATAGTTTATTGGCCAGTCCAACTTTGTGATGAAATTGACTCTCTGGTTGAAAAGGGAGGATATTATACATTTTTTAGTTGGAAACCACAGCTACTTTCCTGACTAAAAAGACTCCTTTTGGGGAAACTAAAGAATAATGGCAATACAATTAAAGGAGTCTACAGCAACAGAAAATAACTAAAAAATATTGTGTTGTAAGTACACATATTTAAAAAAAATCAGAAAACAACTTCCACAGTTCAGCAATTTCTACCCAAGCAATTTGGGAACAGTGAATATGTTCTTTATGTTATACAACTTTCATCACTATTGTTACTGTTATTAGGTGCCACCAAGTCTCTAATGACTCATAGCAAGGAATTGAGCTGTGAACCTCAAGGCTTGCAATTCGAGTCCACCAGTTGCTCCGCAGGAGAAAGATAGGCAACCTCTTGCAACTTACTGCTTCTGAAAACCCCCTGCAGAGTCAGCCATGAGCCAATTCCAACTCAATGGTATTTAACAACAGCAATATAGGATTTCTAAGGAGGTCTGGTCTCCTGTAAGGAGCTGCACTTCTAACTCAAAGGTGACACCTCTGCTCTCTGGTGGGTAAAACCACCAGTGGCTGTGCAGCCAAGAGTGAGAGACTCCATTTTGCAACCAATATGTCATTTTAAAATGTATAAGCCTCTAGAGCAGTAAACTGAAAGCAGTGGGGGAAGGGGGAAAAGAGCCCCCACCCAAACATCAGCCAATACTGTATCACCCTGTTTTCGCGCCCTTCCTTTGAACCAGCCAATCCTGTATCGCCCTGTTTTCACGGGCTTTCCCCTTTAAATAGGCAGGACAGCCCAGAATTGGGGCCGCGGCCATCTTCCCTGTTGTATGAACACGGTTTGGATCGCGGCCCGGATTCAAATCTGAAATAAATCCCCTCTTGCCCTTGCATCGGTGTTGGCTCCTTGGTGACTTGGGGGGAAACTGGATTTGGGGCACAACAAGAGAAGGACAGTATCCCCCTCCCATCTCCTGACACCCCACCCCTGTGCAATTTACAACCTCCCTAAAAAACCCACTAGTTCATCTATGAGTCAATCCTGACTTAACAGCAGTGAATTACAAGATTTTGGTTTGTTTTGGTTGGAGATCAAGTGCAATGTCTGGTTGCTTTTTTATTTAAGCCTCTTGTTTAGAGTCAACAAATCATCCTGGAGGGTCTTTGGGCTCATGTTAATTATAACAATTTTGGAGGAACCTTCTTCTAAATTGTACACGACTCGATGACAATCAACAACAATAATAACAGTCTTTATAGTGTAATCCTGGCAAGTGAATGATAAAGTGCTCAGTTGCTTATACAAAGGTGTATTTTTCCAACTCACCAGTAACTCTGCAGGAGAAACATAGTTTGTTTCTGTTAAAGTATAATATTGTGAGTGACAAGATAATATCCATATGCATACAAGGAAGTCCAGTGAATACCACTATCATTCAGATATAAGCACCAACAACCAGAGCCAAGGAAGAAGAGATAGAAGATTTTTATCAACTTTTACAGTCGGAGATCAATCGAACATGCAATCAAGATGCATTGATAATAATGGGTGACTGGAATGCAAAAGTTAGGAACAGAGAAGAAGATTCAGTAATTGGAAAACATGGACTCAGTGACAGAAATGGAGCTGGAGAGAGGATAACTGAATTTTGCAGTCAATGACTTATTCATAGCAAATATGTTTTTTAAGAGACATAAATGCAGATTATATGCATAGATGTCACCTGATAGTATGCATAGGAATGAGACTGATTACATCTGTGAAAAGAACCGTTGAAGAAGCTCAATATCAGCTGTGAAAACTAGGCCAGGAGCTGATTGTGGAACAGACCACCAACTACTCATATGCAAGTTCAAGCTGAAACTGAGGAATATTAAACCAAGGCCACGAGAACCAAAATAGGACTTTGAGTCTATCACACATGAATTTCAGAACCATCTCAGGAACAGGTTTGAGGCCTTGAACACTAATGAGCGAAGGCCAGATGAGTTGTGGGAGGATATCAAGGGTATCATCCAGGAAGAGTGCAAACGGTCATTGCAAAGACAGAAGAGGAAGAGAAGACCAAAGTGGAGGTCAGAAGAGACTCTGACAACTGCACTGGAGTGCAGAGAAGCCAAAGCACAAGGAAGAATTCAAGATACTAAAGAGCTGAATAGAAGATTTCAAAAGGCAGCACTGGGTGACAAAGTAAAATATTACAATGAAATGTGCAAGGAGTTGGAGTCAGAAAATCAAAAGGGCCGAACTCGCTCAGCATTTCTTAAGCTAAAGGAACTGAAGAACAAATTCAAACTTCGAGTTGCTATAATCAAGAATGTTTTGGGCAGAATATTAAATGATCCAAGAAGTATTAAAAGAAGATGGAAAGAATATACTGAGTCACTGTATCAAAAGGAATTGGCAGACACAGAAGAATTTAGTGAAACAACATATGAGCAAGAGCCTATGGTGATGAAAGAAGAAGTTGAAGCTGCTTTGAAGGAACTAGCAAGAAATAAGGCCCCAGGAATAGATGGTATACCAATTGACATATTTCAGCTAAGAGATGTTGCCCTGGACGTGCTTGCCAAGTTGTGCCAAGAAATCTGGAGAACAACCACTTGGCCAGCTGACTGAAAGAGACCTCTATTCCCATTCCAAAGAAGGGTGACCCAACAGAGTGTGGAAACTATAGAACAATCTCATTAATTTCACATGCAAACAAGATTCTACTGAAGATTATCCAAAAACAATTGGAACAGCACATCAGCAGAGAACTGCCAGAAGTCCAGGCTGGGTTTAGAAGGGGTCATTGCAGCTAATGTTAGATGGATCTTAACGGAAAGCAGGGAATACCAGAGGAATATATATCTGTGTTTCATTGACTATGCAAAGGTGTTTGACTGTGTGGATCATGACAAACTGACTGACTCTGAGAAGAATGGGAATACCGGAACACTTGATCGTGGTAATGAAAAACCTATACTTGAACCAAGAGGAGGTTGTCAGAACAGAGCAAGGAAACACTGCATGGTTCAAATTAGGAAGGGTGTACGCCAGGGTGTGTCCTGTCTCCATACCTTTTCAACTGTATGCAGAACAGATTATCCGGGAGGCTGAGCTGTATGAGGAGAAATGTGGGGTCAAGATTGGTGGAAGATCTATCAAAAATATGCAATATGCATATGACACAATCCTGCTTGTTCAAACTGAGGAGGACCTGAAGCGCTTGCTGCAGAGGGCCAAGGAGTGCAGCCTCCAATATGGATTAAGGCTCATTGTCAAGAAGACAAAGATTCTCACCACTGCATCAACTGACAGCATCATGATGGATGGTGAAGAGATTGAGATTGTTCACAGCTTTAGTTTGCTTGGGACCACAGACAACACTCTTGGCACCAGTAGCCAGGAAATTAAAAGGCGCATTGCCATGGGAAAGTCTGCTGTTAGGGACCTCTCCAAAGTACTGAAGAGCAATGGTGTCTCTCTGGAGACTAAGGTGCATCTGATACAGGCCATGGTCTTCGCAATCACTTGTTATGCATCAGAGAGTTGGACAATGACCAGGGAGGAAAGAAGGAGAATTGATGCCTTGAGCTGTGATGCTGGAGAAGAGTACTGAGAATACCATGGACTGCTAGGAAAACAAACAGATTCATTCTGGAAAGGGTTAAACCGGGTGGCTCCTTGGAGGCAAGGATTCTGAGGCTCCGTCTAACATACTTTGGTCATGTTGTAAGGAGGGACGAGTCCTTGGAGAGGGAAATCATGCTTGGGAGGGTGGAGGAACAGCGCAGGAGGGGAAGACCCTCTATGAGGTGGATTGATTCAGTGACTGGGGTAATCGGGATGGGTGTATCAGAGACGGTTCGATTGGCACAGGACAGAGCAGAGTTTAGGGCTGTTGTACATAGGGTCGCTATAAGTCACAAGTGACTCGATGGCACATAACAACAACAACATGATTAATACCCCTGCTGCCTGCTCATTCTTACTCCTCTGCTCCTCCCCCCTTTTCCCCTCCCTACATGTTGCATAGTATTCCAACGTGCACGTACCATAATTTCTCAATCTATTCCATTGTGGTTGGACATCTGGGCTTTTTCCATGTTCTTACAATGCTGAATAATGCTGCTATGAATATTGGTGTACAAGTTTCCATTTGTGCCTCAGTTCTCATTTTCTCAGGGTATATTACAAGCAGTGTAATAGCTGGGTCATATGCAATTTCTTTGTGCAGCTTTTTGAGGAAATGCCAATCAACCTTCCAGAGTGATTGTATGATATATACTATATACTTGATTTTAAACCATGCAACCAAACAACAAAAGACTCAAATCATTGAGTTTAATTTGAATCATATATGACCCTCTGGCATGTCTTTGGATGGACAATGCCATTTCTTAAGCCACAAGAGCTCCCTTTTTAATCATACAGTGCACTCTTTTTGAAACGTTACTTCTTGGTTCTGTATTGGTTTATATATTGATTTCTGTATTATGTATAGGTTCCAAATGAACACAACTAAGTGTTCTGAAGTCCTCATTCTTCACAACATTATCCATAATTTGTTATGACCCACAGAGTTAAATGTCTTTCCGTAGTTAATAAAACATAAGTAAATATAGTTCCTCTGATCCTGACTGATGCCACATTCTTCTTCAAGAGTCAAGCTTCTTGAATTATTTGCTCAGAATACAGATTGAATAGATATGGAAAAAGGATACAACCCTGCCTGATGCACTCTTTTTTTTTTAAATTTAAACCTTGTTCCGTTCAGAAAATAGCTACTTTGAAGAGGTATAAATTTCATACGTGTACAATTAAGTGTTCTGGTATTCCAGTTTTCTCAATGTTAGCATTGTATGTTATGATCTGCACGGTCAAATCCCTTGGTATATTTCAGATCCATATTAGATCACGAGATGTATTAAAATAATACATTATTAAAATAATGACCCAAATGGGCAAATCTGCTGTCAGGAAGTTTCCCAAACTACTAAAGACCAAAGATGTCAGTTTGAAGACTAGGGGTGCCTGATTCAGGCTTCAAAGGTCTTTTCAATCACTTGGTATGCATGGGGGACATGGACAGTGAATAAAGATGACAGAAGTATTAATGCCTTTGAGATGTGATGTAGTTAAAGAGTAATGAATATCGCATGGATTGCCACAAGAATGAACAGATGTCTTGGAAAAGGTGCAGTCATATGCTCCTTGGAGGCAAGGATGGGGAAGCTTCATCTTTCATATTTTGAACATGTCTTTAGGAGAGGCTACTTATTCCTGGGAAAGAGATATCATGCATGGAAAGGTTGTTGTTATTGTTGGATGCCACTGAGTTGAGTATGACTCACAGTGATTCTATAAACAGATTTGAACCCTATCCTCTCCTGTGCCATACTCCCTATCTCTGAAACTAGATCCTGTGGTCAATGTGTCAGTCCATCTGATTGATGGTCTTCCTCTCTTTTGCCATCCCTATACATTCCCAAGCATGATGTTCCTCTCCAATGAATAGCCTCTCCTACCAACATTTACAAAAGTATGTGAACTGAATCTCACATATAAACTATTTTTGCTTCCAAGTAGCACTCTGGTTACAACTTCTCCAAGATTTATCTGTTTGTTCTTTTGTAAGTTGATAGGATATTCAACAATCTTCTCCAGCAACATAGCTCAAAGACATGAATCCTTATTCACTGTTCATATCTCAGCAGCATAGTATTTGATTGATACTGGTGATTGCAAATATCATAGACTGAATAAAGCATATCTTAGTCCTCAAATTAACATCAATGCTCCTCAAAAATTTGGAGAGGTCTTTGATTACAGGTTTTCCCTGTGCAATAATATATCTCCCGATCTCCTGACTGCTGGTACAAGTGTATTGATTGTGGATCCAAGTGTTGACTGTTTCAAACTTTTCTCCATCTATCATGATGATGTCTCTAAGTCTAGTGGTGAATATTTTTGTTTTCTTGATATTGAGATGCTAGCTCTTGTTGTTGTTAGGTGATATTGAGTTAGGCATGACTCATAGTGACCCTATTAACAAAAGATCTGAACCCTGTTCTGTCCTGTGCCATCCTCCCACTTCCTGACACACAAGAACTCATTGCAACAGTCACCATGCCCACTTGGTTGAGGGTCCTCCTCTCTTTAGCCAACCCTCCACCCTTCCCAACATCATGTCCCTTCCCAGGGAGTAGCACCTTCTAGTAACATATCCAAAGCATGTGAATTGAAGCCTCATCATTCTTGTCTCCAAATAGCTCTTCTGCTGCAACATCTCCAAGACATATCTGTTTGTCCTCTTGGCCAGCCATGGAATTTTCAGTGCTCTTCTCCAACACCACAAATCAAAGGTGTTAATTATTTTTCTGTCATTCTTATTAATTTTCCAAGTCTCAGATGCATAGCTAGTAATCGGAAAGACTATGGCCTGAATCAGATGCATCTTAGTTCTCAATCCGCAGTGACTACTCCTCAATAATTTAGAAAGGTCCTAACTACAGACTTTCCCAGTGTAATGTGCTCATACCAAGGGTGTTAATTGTGGATCGAAGTAAGATGAAGCTTTTGATAGTTTCAATCTCCTCTCCATCCATCATGATGCTGTCTATTGGTCTAGGGATAAGAATCTTTTTCAAGCACCTTAGTCTCTAGACTTATATCATTGTTCTTTCATATTATTGAAAAGTACCTGACAGCAAACTTCCCTAGTGTAATTAATCTTTTGAGTTCCCAGTTGCTGATGTCACAACTGGTGTCACAAGCAAGCTGTAACTATTAACAACATCAATCACTTCTCCATCCACCATAATGCTTCCAATTGGCCCCCTGGTGAGAACATTTGTCTTCTTGCTGTTAAGTATCAATTCAAATTGAAGACTACAGCCCTTAATCTTATACAGCAAAGGCTTCAGGCTCTTCTCTGTTTTGGCAAGCAAGGTTGTATCATTTGCATAATGCAGGTTGTTGAAATCTTCCTCCAATCTTGTTGCCATATTCTTCCCTATAACGATAAGCTTCTTGAATGATCTGTTCTGCATGTAGATTGAAAAGATACACTCCTTTCCTGATTTTGTACCATGCAGTGTTTCCTTGCTCTATTTTGACGCCTGTCACCTGTCCAAATATAGGTTTCACTTAAGTGTAATCAAGTGCTCTGAGATTCCCATTCTTCTCAAGATTAGCCACAATTTGTTGTGATCCACACATTCAAATGCCTTTGCATAGTCAGTGATACACAGACATTTCTCTGGTACTCTGCTTCCAGCCAAGATCCATCTGATATTGGGAGTAATATTAGTCTTTAGTGCCATGGCTTCTTCTAAACCCAGCTTTTATTTCTGGTAGTTCTCTGTTAATGTACTGCTCCAGTTGTTTTTGGATAACCGTTAGCAGGATTTTGCTTGTGTTTGATATGGTTGTTGTTGTTGTTGTTAAGTGCCATTGAGTCGAGCACATCTCATAGATATCCTATGAATAAAAGATCTGAACCCTATTCTATAATTATCATAGTTTTTTTAATGTTCATACAGTTTAGGAAGTAGATGCCAACTCTGCTTCCAAGTTTGTCTTAATCTGCGCCTCCACCAAACACTGTCCACCATTGTAATGATTATGGCATTTGACACACCAGTGGTACAGCAGTTAGCATCACAGCAACCCCAATTTACCTCTGTACAGCACACTGACTGACCAGTGCTATATCACTTAGAAGAATACAGGGCTACAGCCCTGAGGACCAACCAACTTTCTGTTATAATGAGGCCAGACTAAAAGCTGTTGTTGTTAAGTGCCTTCGAGTCGTAGGTGACTCATAGAGACCCTATGAAGGAAAGTCCTCAACACTTGTGTGACTTTCATCCTCTGTCCAGGTTCATAGGGTTTCTGGAGGCAAGCTATTACAGAAGTGGATGCCACTCCTGCTTTCAAGTTTGTTTTAATCAGGGAGCTCCACCAAACACTGTCCACCATGGGTAACCATTAACACATTTGACACATCAGTGTCACAGTGCTCAGCTTCACAGCAACCACAAGTTACCACTATACTACCTAGAAGAATGTTTGAACAAAAACAATGAAAAACAGGCCTGAGAGCCGCAGATTGAAAGTTACCCACGTTTGGCTTTGTATCATCGCTTTCTGTCCACTAGGCTTAACTGATCACTCTCTATGTTGATGTTATTGCTGTTAAGTGAAAGTAGTTTTATGAAAATATGATCAGCTTGATCTAATTAAACGGAAGTTTCCTCAGGGGTGTGATCTGAATTTAAAGACTAGAGAGAATTTTGTTTAATTTTCATCTGGACAACTGACTTGTACCCTCCAGACTTCTAACACGGTGACTTGGAATGCTTGCCTCCTTTAGACTTGTCAGTCTCCAAAATCAGCTGTCTGAATCCCTGCTATCCCATGATGACCTTTGGACTCCTTAGTCTCTGACTCCAGTAATCCAAAGGCAGCTGTCTGTGATCCTTCTTCTAGGCAATGTTTTGGACACATTAGCTTCTGAAGTCAGCACACTCCAAGCTAGCAGCTGAAGATTTTTCCTGCCTAATTATGACTTTAACTTATCAGCTTCCCTAGATGCCTCTCTCTTGAGGTATAAACTACAAACCTGGACCTTTCTCACCTCTAAAAGTACATGAACCATTTCCTTGAAATAAGAATCTCTTTATCTATACATCTTTCTGTCTATCTATGTTTCTATAGAAATAGATGCAGATACGCTTCATTGGTTTTGCTTGCCTAGGGAATCCATCCTAATACCTTTGGTTTCAAAGCCCATTCTCTGGTTTCATTCTCACATTTCCCTTCCTCCTAAGCAATGCCCAACCCTTGGTCACATCTTACTCACCTTGTCATTTTTTTTCCCTGAATTGTTTGTAAAGAATCTTTGGCACAAACTGTGATCTCTCTGTGGTTGATTTATTGACTTCCTCACTCTGTCAGGGCTGTTGTTCAATGCAATCCAAAATGGTCATGCTGCTTCATGTCTGCTGGAAGATTGTGGTCAATCTATGAATCTTTGTTTTCCTACTGGCTTCATTCTCCTTCCATTTTCTGGCCAGTCTCCCATTTGGTGCTCAATCTCTTTTGTCAACTCTTCATTTGCTGTTCTGAAATCCAAGATTATTTTGTGTGTCTATTTTATTTGCATTCTTGAGTCTTTGTTGTCAGGGAGTCATTGTTGTTTGCGTATAGAAGGTAGCACATTAATAAGAAATCCTTCTCTCCTTTATATAATTAAAAAGACTAAAATAATATCCATGAAATTTAATGTTAATTTTAAGGAGAAAAAGTATTTCTGGATTACAGTAAATTTGTCAAATGATAATTGCAAATGGGAGAATTGTCAATGTAAGGGGAGAGATAAGCCAGGTGACATTTTTTGCCCATTCCCCCCCCCCATCTTGTATAATATCCTTTCTTTATAGTTGATGTGACCATATACCTCTATGGCTGGTTGCACAACAAAATATAAAGCAAAAGCAAGAAGAAAAGTAGAGAGAGGAAAAATAGGACAAAAATGAAAAGAATAGACGAAAGGTCAACAGAGATTGGTTGCTATGGTCCAAGGTGACTCTGTGGCACATAACAACAACTACCCATGATATTGCTGTAGCTTTAGAGAACTTAAACTAAATGGTAGGAAATAGTATATACAATAGCAGAACTTTTCTTACTCTACCTATAAATATAAAACTGAATCATAGCAAGAATTAAACTAACATCTTAGCATAAAAACCTCTTAGCTTTTTCCCCACAAAATATGCATTTATAAGACACTTATTTTTAAAACCACATTTACATATACTTTTAGGCAGTTATCTGGAGTCATGGATGTCAATGATATGCACTGAAATAAACATGTTCTTTTTTTCTTTTCAGACAAAGCTAATTTAGTATTTCGGAAGCAATGACTTTAAAGTGGCTATTTAAAAAAAAGTATTTGCAATTAACATATGTTAAGGAAAAAAAGACAAACTTCAAAAGGAAATAGCATTAACAGAATAGGACTCACAAAATGCTAGGATGAATTTGGGATCTGTACATATGTACACAGTAAATTAAATGCATACAAATAATTAGCCATAAGAGGGAGGTAAGATCACGATAAAAGGTTAATCCAAACGATCCTACAGGGAACTGAATGAATTATATAGAAATATACATTTATTATGCTTAATTACTGAAGTGCAGAGATTGTGCAGGGCCTTTTACACTTGGTAATTTTTACCTTGGCCACATTGTCAAACACTCCATAAAGACAAGAGTGATTATCTTATGAATATGTTTGCTTTTTCCACTGCCCCTAGCAACTTGATAACAGAGATATCTGCAGATCAAAGTAGGTTTCAGCCACTTTGCCTAATATTTACCTAAACTCTCATTGATTGTTGGTACATTGGGTGGATTTGTGAATTGCTTTGGTGCACAGTTGCTATAAGCAGTGAGTTCCTATACCAAACTCAGATGTGCATTTGTATTCTGAGTTCCTAGTGTTCTTCCTGTGAGCTTCTTAGGCCTTCAATGATGGCTTTCTTTCCAGAGGTGAGAGTAGCATATAACTGGAATTGTTGTTATATGACATCAAGTTGCTTGTAACTCATAGTAATCCTGTGTACAATAGCTCTGAAACCTGCTCTATCTTGAGCCAACCTCATTGTCTCTAACATACCTACTCCAATTATTCCAGTAACTGAGTTAATCTGTCTTATCCAGGGTCTTCTTCTCTTGTGCTGTCCCTCCAACTTTCCAAGCATGATGTCCCTCTTCGAGGACTGGTCCTTCCTTGTAACATGCTCAAAGTTTGTCAGATGGAACTTCAAAATCCTTGCCTCCAAAAAAGCAGCCTAGTTTCACCCTCTCCTACTTGTTCTCCTAGCAGTCCATGGCATATTCAATATTCTTTCCCAGCAACACAATTCAAAGACATCAATTATTCTATCGTCCTTAGTCATTGTCCAGCTTTCTGATTCATAGCAAGTCATTGCAAAGACCAGGGCTTGAATCAGGCACACTTTGTTCTGTAGACTGACATTGTTACTCTTTAGTACTCTGGAAAGCTGCCTGACAGCAGATTTTCCTAATGTAATAGTTTTTTATTTCCTTGATGCTAGTACCAAGAATGTTAATTGTGGAGACAAGCAAACTGAAGCTGTTAACAATTTCAATTTATCTCTATCTCAATCACACTATCTATCATGCTGCCAATTAATCCAGTGGTGATGTCAAGCTTTGGATATTGAAGGCTGCAGTCCTTGACCTTCTGCTGCAAATGCCTCAGGTCCTCCTCAGTTTTGGCAAGCAGAGTTGTATCATCAGTATCATGCAGATTGTTGATGAGTCTTCCTCCAGTGCTGATGCCACATCCTCTTAGAAGAGCCTAGCCCCCCAGATTATCTTTTCCACATATAGATTGAGAAGGTATGGACATGGGATGCTTACCTGGCATATAACTTTTCTGATTTTGGATCATGGAGTGTTTCCTTGCTCTGTACTGACAACTATCTCCCGGTCCAAGTATAAGTTTCACACAAGCACAATTAAGTGTTTTGCAATTCCTATTCTTCTCAGAGTCAGCCACAATTTGTTGTGATCCACACACTCAAATGTCTTTGCATAATCAATGAAAAGTAGATAGATATCCCTCTGGTACTCTCTGCTTTCAACCAAGATCCATATAATATTGACTTAGTATGTTTACATAAAAAAAGGTGCAGTGTTTTGTACTACCTCGAGGATAGCCATTCCATTTAAGTTTTAAGTCTAAAATCATTACTCCCACACTTGCCAATGATTGCATTCCAAAAGGAACTAATACTCTACCTTACTTGAGTTTTTCACAATCTTAGAGGACTGTTCCCATAAGTATTTAAACATATCTTTTTAACCTTAATTATTAAAAATAAGAAAATAAAATTTCCCCACAAAATTTCTTAGTTCTATAGTCTCTTTAAAATGTGGAGGTTTCATTCTTGTTTCCTTTTTTAAAAATAATAGTCTACAGTTGCTTTTATTATCCTTTTCTCTTTTATAATTCCTAAACTGATTTCTTTGGGTTATACCACCATCACTGAACTAAAACAGCTCTCACTAAAATGATCATTGATTTTCATGTTACTAAATTCAGTGGACATTTCTCATACTTTCAATACCATTCAATAGTCTTCCCTTTGCTGATTTTTCTTCCTTCATTGCTCCCCTTGATTTCATTCCACTTTATCCTTCTTTTCTCCATTTATTTCAGCCAGAACTACTATGGCTTCTTTTTGTTTTTATTAATTTTTATGGCTTCTTTTTTATATTCTTCTTCTATATCAAAAAATGTTAAAATATCAAAGTTTTAGTCTCAAACTTCTTTCTTTTTTGTTCATAACTAGATTGCTGTTAGCATCTTTATATTGATACCTATTGATACCTTGAAATATGTATCTCCAAGTAGATTTCTATTTTGGCTCATGATCCACATACCTAAGTAAGTTCCTATCTAAAAGATTCACTTGGAAATGTAAAAAACAAACAAACAAACAAAAAAACACAAGAAAACCAACACACACCAAAACTCCTCAAATGCTCTTTAATTTTTTTCATTTAAAACAAATATTTATTAAGCAAACTATATTTCAGGCACTTAACAACAGCAACATCTTATATGTATTTTTAAATGTGTTAGACAAATTAACCAAAGATAGAGATGTTGTTGTTGTTGTTGTTATATGCCTTCAAGTCACTTGAGGCACATAGCGACCCTATGTACAAGAGCCCTAAACCCTGCTCTATCCTGTGCCAATCTTACCGTCTCCAACACACTCACTCCCACCACCCCAATCACAGAGTCAGTCCATCTAATTGAGGGTCTTCCTCTCCTGAGCCATCCCTCCACTCTCCCAAACATGGCGTCCCTCTCCAAGGACGAGTCTCTCCTTGCAACATGTCCAAAGTATGTCAGACGAAGCTTCAGAATCCTTGACTCCAAGGAGCAGTCTGACTTCACCCTCTCCAGGACAAACCTGTTTGTTCTCCTATCAGTCCAAAAATGGAATTCTCAGAAAAGAATGAAGATAGTATATAAATCTATTTAGAAGCTTACATATCAAGCTGAATTGTTGTTGTTGTGTTGTTAAGTATCATTGAGTCAAATACAACTCATAGTGACCCTATGAAAAAACAGATCTGAACCCTGTTGTCTCCTCATCAGCTCTTGTGTACCTGAGCCCATTGTTATAGTCACTGTGTCAATCCATCCCATTGCAAGTCTTCCTCTCTTTTGCTGACCCTCCATCTTTCGAAACACAGTGTCCTTTTCCGAGGACTTGGCCCTCCTAACCACATGCTCAAAGTGAGATGAAGCCTCACTATCCTTGCCTCCAAGGAGTACTCTGATTACACTTTCTCCAAACATACTTGTTTAATCTCTTACAGGTCTATGGGATATTCAGTACTCTCCTATAACACCACAAATCAAAGACATCATTTCTTCTGTTCTACATTTTCATTGTCCAACTTTCTGATGCTTGACGAGTAAATGAAAGGGTGATGGCTTGAATTAAGTGCACATTAGTCTTTAACATCTTTGGTCTTCAGAACTTTGGAGAGATCCTAGACAACAGATTTTTGTAATACAACACATCTGATCTCTTGGCTGCTGCTACTAAAAGCATTGATTATGGATCCAAGCAAGATAAAATCAATGACAACTTCAATCTTCAATCTATCTTAATGTTGCCAATTGGTCTAGTGGTGAGGACTTTGGTCTTCGTTATGTTGAGATGTAATCCATATTGGAAAGTGTAGTAATTGATCCTCTGCAACAAGCACTTCAAGTTCTCTTCATTTTCAGCACGCAAGGTGTGTCATCTGCATAATGCAAGTTGTTGACGAGACTTTCTGTGATTCTGATGCCACATTCTTCTTCATAAAATTTAGCTTCCAGAATTATTTGTTCAGTACATAAATTGATCAAGAATGCATAAAGAAAATAACGTTGCCATACATCGCTTTTCTTTTTAAATCATTCAGTGTTCCCTTGCTCTGTTTGCACAAGAGTCTCTTCATCTAGGTATAGGTTTTGCATGAGCACAATTTCATGTTCTTGGATTCCCATTCTTCTCGGTGTTAGCTATGATTTGTGATTATCTACACTGTCCAATGTCTTTTCTTAGTCAATAAAATACAAATAGACACCCTTCTGATTTTCTCTGCTTCTAACCAAGACTCATATTAGCAATGATATCTCTTATGCCACAGCCTCTTCTAAAGCCAGACTGACCTTCTGGCAGTTCTCCATCAATGGATTTTTTTTTACCATTTTTGGGTAATCTTCAACAAAATCTTACTTGTATTTGATATTGGTGTTATTGTTAGATAATTTCCACATTCCATTGAATCACTATTTTTGGGATTGTGAACAAAATGGATCTCTTCCAGTTAGTTGGCCAGATAGCTACCCTCCAAATTTTCTAGCACACACAGGTGAGCATGTCCAAAGCTGTATCTGTTTGCTGAAACATGTCAGTAGATATTCCACCAATATATTTTTTTTACTAATACCTTCAGTGCAGCTTCAACTTCTTCCTTCTTTACCACTGGCTCTTGAT